>NW_020173512.1:712056-752765 GCF_003031525.2 Neophocaena asiaeorientalis asiaeorientalis | reverse complement strand
AAAAAAAACTGAAAAAAATATTTGTTGAATGAATACATATTTATAGAACTTGTGTCAGAACTCTTTCCACAACTAAGTACAGAGTATTCTTAATTCAGCCTAGGGCTTCAACAATTTCAGTCCAAAGCTTTTGAGTCTGCATGAAGATAAGGACACATTCACACCACTATCTGGAAAAACACTTCAAATATTTGCTTCCATCAAGATGACATCAGACATTGTTATCATCATGATGCCAACACTTTATTACTTTTTTTGGTGGTTGTTTTTGTTTGTTGGTCTTATTTTTATTTTTAAAAATTTTTATAAAAGAATTTTTAAAGATAATTGTAAATGCATATGCCATTGTAAAAAAAAATTATGCAGAGAGGTCCTGTGTTCTTCCCCAGTTTCCCCCAATGGTAACATCGTGCAAAATTATAAAGTAATATCACAACAAGGAAACTGACATTTATACAATCCATCTACCTCATTCAAATTCAGTGGTTTTATACGTACTCATTTGTGTGTGTGTGTCCTGTTTCTATACTGAAGTGTAACAATAGTTCCTTTTAGTATTATTATAGTCTTTGGATGGGTAAGACATTCCAGAGAGATTGTGGCACCACCAGAATAACCACAAGTAAATGGTCCCAAGTACAAGTTGAAAGAAAGAAATATTTCTAAAGTAGTAACAGGGGCTTAGCAGTCTGGAACCTGTTAGTTCAGCGATGCCTTATTTACATTCACTTGACCCTTTCAGCACCAGGATTCTCAGAAGGGCTGCTGCACATTTTGGTTAATTCAACAGACCGAGGGATGAGGTATCATAAGATGTTCTTCTTTCATTTGAGAAAATGGGAAACTTAAAAGCTGGCAAACACTGAGTGGTAGCATAGAAAAGATGTAAGGAGGATTGTTTTTACTTAGGAGGATGTTCCATTCTACATTTCATTGGTTAAAGGACTAGACATCTCTTCTGCCTAGTCGACATCCCTCCCACCATCATCTGCTAATAGCATGTAGATTTTCCCCTGAGGGGCCACTCACCTCCTCTCCTAGTCTAGTTGTTTTGGTGGTGCTACACACAAACCACATTTTCTCCTCCCCACCGCCCCCATGGCTCGGTAGAAGGACTCCATGAAAACATTCTACTCTTCTGGACACAATGATTGGTTCAGAAAATGCACGTATCCAAAACTGGTCAAAGAGATGTAATCCATGATCTTTTCCTTGGGTTTGGAAAGAATCTCTTTGCATTGGGTTTGAAGGTGTTAATACACAGGCATGGAGCATCAGTGGACACCAGCAGTGGCATCAAGCTGGAAATGAAGCCAACATGGACGGGAGCAGAATTCACAGCCCTACCTGAGTGTCTAGAACCAGCAATACCTGAAGGTCTGAACTTCTTAGTTACATGAACTAATAAGATAATAAATTACCTTTTTGTGCGTACTTAAATTTTTTTGAGGCTTTTTTATTTTTTTTCTTTTTTGGTCACTTGCAACTCAGTGAGAAGGATCAAAGCAGATAACACTTGCTAGGCTAACCTTGGGGCTATAAATCCTTAAGCTAATTTACTATTTGTACTCTCATCATTCAACAATTCCCTTATCTTCTCATCTGTCTGCATTAGTGCCTGCAATAATTTGCCTGACCCAGGCTTTGGTTCTCCGTGTAAAGAGAAGTAGCTCAAGTAGGGTGAATGAATGGCGCTGAGAGAACAATAGTGCTCTGCCCCTACAAATGTCATCTTTTAAATAGGTTATGCATGCGTAATGCTGCAGCGGACCATCTGCACTGATTATTTAAGTTCGGTAATGAAGTGGTCGGGGCCCTCATTGTTTATTTATGTGATGCAGTCAGCCACTCTCTAAAACCTAATTCAATCTTCAGTTACTGTTTTGTAGGTTAGGAGCTCTAATGACTGCAAAAGAAATGTTTGCTGCTTCAGATGGTGCTATTAAAAGAGAATTGTTCCCAAAGAAATTCTTATCTCCTGATGGGGGGAGCTAAATCACTATAAATTATGGAAAAAGAAATTGCAAATGTGTCTTGCTTTCTCTTTATGGGAGGCATTGTTTTATCACAACTGTCAAGGAGAGCGCGCACCTATTTTGAAAAGCTTTTTACAGCTTCGAATTAAGCCCAAATGGAGAAATAAGAGGCTGCACAATTAGAGCAGCTGACTGTAGTTCTGCTTTGCAAGGCAAAGGCACAGTTTCACCATTACTTTCTTATTCACAAATGGCACCAGCGAGGGGGCAGGGCGGGTCAAGGCTGTGGAAAAGCCGAGAAAAGCAAGAGCAAAATACAGTTAAGAGAAACAACCGAAGAGATCACCAGAGACCTGGCAGGAGAATAAGAAGAATCTTGAAAAGAAAAGGGCAGACCTTTAGAATTTCATTACACTGGGGAGGAGGGGAGAGGGGGTGTGTGGATTCTCATTTGTTTCAACCGAATAAGCACAGTCAATCAATCCATCAATGTTGATGTAAACTTTGATCTTATAAAAATTGCATAAAGGCTGGCTGTTTCTCGTCTGTCCATCACAGGTGATTTCAAAGGACTCCGCGCCTCTGTAGTCACTGCTCACATTCATCACACAGTGAATGTGTTCGGTGAGACCAGCAGAGGGAGCGCAAGATTAATGGGTGGGTCCAAGAGTCACCAAAGTAACCCTCTGCCTCATTCTGGACCTCCCAATCCAGTTTGCGCAGGTGAAGCTCTGCCTCCCATGCCTCCTTTCCTAGCTCCCTCCATCCCTCCATCTCCTTCTCTTTCCCTGCCCCCCAAACAGCCCTGCCCTGCCACCCAAACTGTCTGACTGGTCATCTGGGAACATTCTACCCAAGAGTCCACAGGTTGACATTCTGTCGGCAGATCTCACGATGGATGAGAAAGGAAGGCCCTGCTGTGAGGCAAACATTAAAAATCGTGCTGAGCGAAAGAATTCTCAACGCCAAGTAGAAGGCTTAGGATCTGATGTTAAGAGAAAATAACAGGTTGCAAAACTATGTATATACTAGTAAAACAGGAGGGAAGGGGGCAGGGCACAACCTTTGAAAGAATGACATAGCCCGAGGACATGACATAAATGGATTAGAACCAAATGGGTCCAAGATGGTGGACAAGTCGACTTCCACTAGACCTTGAGCCTCAGTATACGCTCATTGTAACACATCAGCAAGCTAAATGACACACCCACAGGCACCGTGACAGTTCTAAGGACCACAAGGATCAAAGAGTGGGCGGTGGCCCAATTCCTGGAAATCCCCGCCCCTTCCTGAAATAGCTGGAATACTCCTCCCACTCATGAGCCTATGAAATTACCCACTCCTATAAAAAATGACAACTCCATACCCTGGTGCCTTTCTCACCTTCTGAGATGGCCCACACTCTGTCTATGGAGTGTGTTTCTCTCTAAATAAATACACTTCTTACCTATCACTTTGTCTCTCGTTGAATTCTTTCTGCCATGAGACATCAAGAACCTGAGCTTCATTAAGTCCTGAAATCTGGTGTGTGATCTCAGTTGGAGGACTATGGGTTTTGTCTGGGTTTGAGTCCCAGCCGCATGGGTTCAAGTCCCAATCTGAGGTGCACGGTTTCAGTAGTATCTCAAGTATATAAAGTTTTTTCTTTTTTTAAAATTATAGATACAAATGGAAGTTTGACAAATTAAGAGTGGTTGGGGCTTCCCTGGTGGGGCAGTGGTTGAGAGTCCACCTGCCGATGCAGGGGACACGGGTTCGTGCCCCGGTCCGGGAAGATCCCACATGCCTCGGAGCGGCTGGGCCCGTGAGCCATGGCCGCTGAGCCTGCACGTGTGCTCCGCAACGGGAGAGGCCGCAGCAGTGAGAGGCCTGCGTACCGCAAAAAAAAAAAAAAGAGTGGTTGACTTTGAGTTGTGATGTGTGTATAGGGAGGTGGGATTTGAGGGAGGTCTTTTTTTCTTGCTTTATTATCTTTTCCTATATTTCAAATGTATATTCTGCATGCAACATATACAGTGTATACATTGACCATATACAGCTTTGATAATCACGGGTTAAAACAAAAGATTGGAAATGCTTGTGTATATTTCCTGTGTTCATATGGAATACTCTCTGCTTTATAATAATATAGGAGGTCATGTGACCATACTAAGTAGCACCACAGAAGGAAAGAAGAAAATAAGCTCTAACTGAGTCCTATGTGCTAAGGAATGTGTGAGAAGCTGGAGGATAAAAAAGATAAACTAGGTATACCCTGTGACCTTGGGAAGCTTACAGTCCCCTGTGTCATCTTACTTCCTGTCACAATGACTCTGTGAGGTAGACAGTAGTATTTTCAATTTGATGGGTAGGTTCCTATTGATAAGTGACCCAAGGCCACTTAACTCATACAAAACTGACTGCAATAGTCTTGGATTTTCACCTCCAAAGACTCTCCTACATCCTAAATTCGAAGCCTCATAGGAATCAGTTTTTGCCATCTCCTAACTCATAACTATAATCTTGACCTACTTTTAACAGCAATCTATTTTAAAAGAAGCTTTATACTACTAATGTAAATGCAAAACAGAATGATTTTCCATAAGTAAAAGATAACCATTAAATAAGCACAATGAAAACAAACAAACAAAAAGAATTACGAAGAATGACTACTGACCCTGCTGGGGAAGCTCTGAGGCTCTCTCTTTGTTGTAAGGAGAGTAGCAAGAATGAGAGATGTTGAAGGCACACAGCCACCTCCCTGAGGCTTTCTTCTTGACATAATCAGAAGGCCTGGGCAGGCACTGGGTGGGAGTAGCTATGTATACAGTTGAATGCATACCTTAAATGAGACCAACTGCGGCTTTGAGAAATATGGTATTATTTGATGGAAAGCCAAGAAAAATATCTCCGCCAAAGCAGAACAGAGAAACCTAGCAGTTAGAAAGACAAAGCTGAAGTCTGAGACTATATAAGTCAAATTTAACTACTATGAATCTCAAGATTACAGGAGTATCTTTTTTTTTTTTTTTTTGGATAAAAAGTAATTACTTTGAATAAGAGCATCAACTGGAACATTAAGCTAAAAGCAGTCTTTTAAAGAATAAAATCTATTTCTCAGTAAGAAGGCAGTGCTAAGACATAGAACAAAACAATAGAGCTTCCCTGGTGGCACGGTGGTTGAGAGTCCACCTGCCGATGCAGGGGGCGCGGGTTCGTGCCCCGGCCCGGGAAGATCCCACATGCCGTGGAGCGGCTGGGCCCGTGAGCCATGGCCGCTGAGCCTGCGCGTCCGGAGCCTGTGCTCCGCAACGGGAGAGGCCACAACAGTGAGAGGCCCGCGTACAGCAAAACAAACAAACAAACAAAAAACACAATAGTTAAAGAACTGAATGGACACGGATTCAAATCCAGCTCAGCAATTTATTACCTGTATATAATACCGTGAGTTTCTGTGAGCCTCACTGTCTTTATTTATAAGCCTAGGGAGAGGGATAAGGGGCTTTCTATGACGCAATGGACATTTGTATATCTTAGGTTAAAGGATAATTTTCCCCAAAAGATAGAAGCATGATTCTCATACAGATATGAAAGGAATACTTCGTAAATATTTTATTTACCTCATTATCAGTGAAATGTGACAACCCATTCAAAGGAGAAGTCAAAGAGAAGAGACATGTATAGATGGGAATGCTAAAATAAATTTACAAATGGACACAAAGCTGTCTTCTTCCACACACTGGGAGAGGAAAATCAGTTGACTATCCACAGGACAGAATTTCTTTGCTTGTCTGTGGACAAGAATTCTTTCCATTACTACAGTTTTCTCATCAACTTCTAAATTGTTCTGGTCAATTAAAACAGTTTTCAAGTTGACTTTTATCTCAACAGACTTGTAAAATAGCTTAGTCACAGACAAAGATATATATTCCTGTCAGGGTGTATGATCCCCAGAGATGCCAGTATCCTGCTAAAAGACTATCCAATCATCCCTTTTTTAAATTCCAAACTCTTAAATTTTTCCTTACACATTTGTCAAGACCTGATCTGCAGAAATTAACACCACTTTTGAAAATAGCAGATTTATGATACAAAATAGATGGATGGAGTCGGGGGGAAAAATATTGTTCACCTTTAAAATATCACCAGTGTTAATGATTCTGTAGTAATCATCTAACTTATGGGAAAGATGGAACAGGAAAGACTCCTTCCAAGTCTAAAATTTTAGGGTCCTATCATCTAGTAGTTTACAATGTTTACTTGTATTTTACAAAAGCTAAGTTTCAAAAAGGTTGGGAGTAAATTGAAAATCAACCTGATGCAGCCACTGTGGAAAAGAGGGAGGTTTCTCCTAAAACTAAAAATAGAACTACCATATGACCCAACAGTTCCACTCCTGGAATATACCCCAAAAAAACAAAAGCACTAATTTGAAAAGTTACATGCACCCCCAATGTTCATAGAAGCATTATTTACAATTGCCACGATATAGAAGCAACTTAAGTGTTCAACAACAAATGAATGGATAAGGAAGACGTGGTATATGAATACAATGGACTATTACTCAGACATAAAAAAACCCCAAAATTTTGCCATTTGCAACAACGTGGATGGATTTGGACGGCATTATGCTAAGTAATATAAGTCAGACAGAGAAAGACAAATACTGTATGATATCACTTATATGTGGAATCTAAAAAAATACAACTAGTGAACATAACAAAAAAGAAACATACTCACATATATAGAGAACAAACTAGTGGTTACCAGTGAGGAGAGGGAGGGGGGTAATTTAGGGCCAAGGGGAGTGGGAGGTACAAACTATTGGGTCCAAGGCTACAAGGATGTATTGTACAACATGGGGAATATAGCCAATGTTTTGTAATAATAATAAATGGAGTGAAACCTTTAAAAATTATATTTTTTAAAAAGATGATAAACACTTAAGTGTATTATGTCACCAAATTCACCTTAAAAAAAGAAAGAAAAGCAACCTGAAATAAAAATAATTGCTGAAATTAAAACGTAAGTCAAGAAAAACAAAAAGAGTTAACAACTTCCCCGGTGGCACAGTGGTTAAGAATCCGCCTGCCAATACAGGGGACATGGATTTGAGCCCTAGTCCAGGAAGATGCCACAGGCTATGGAGCAACTAAGCCAGTGCACCACAACTACGGAGCCCGCGTGCCACAACTACTGAAGCCGGCGCGCCTAGAGCCCATGCTCCACAACAAGAGAAGCCACCGCAATGAGAAGCCCACGCACCGTGACGAAGAGTAACCCCCGCTGGCTGCAACTAGAGAAAGCCCTCACGCAGCAACGAAGACCCAACGCAGCCAAAAATAAATAAATAAATTTTTTATAAATAAATAAAAAATAAGAGTTAATAATAGAAAAACAAAATAAAAACAACTTTCAGTAAAATTTGAATTATATAATCCCAGGCTTTTCCTTATTTAAGAAATACTGACAAAGAATGACACTATCAAAGATGAAGGATGACAAAAGCTCTAACTCAGTGTCCTGGTCATTACAGAAATTTATGGTAAAACAATTTCCAAGACTTTCTTCAAAGTGACCTACATAATGATTTTTAACTCATTCCTTTGCAAGTTCTTAAGCACTGTTTCAATAACAAAGAGTATCATTTTATACAGGAAAAAAGGTAACTCAAGCTGCATTGTCTAAGCAATTAAGGTGGCTTGTGAGCAGTTGGAAGCTGATTTCTTAATTTCGTTAAATTCTTAATTTTACTGTGAACTCAGATTTCCCAGGAAGCTCTGTAAGTCCTACTGTTTCGCCACTGCCTCCAAATGGGCTGATTCTTATGGTCAGTGCAGGGGCAGTTCCCAGTGAAGGATCAACAATTCAGTAATTCTCTCTTAGCCATTTAAACCACCCAAGTCCTCAAATAAATTTAGTGAACAAAGCAAAGGAGTCCAAGTGACATTTCCTTCTATTCACAAAAACTTCAACTTTTATGTTCAGTAATTAATGGCACTGTTTAACCAGGAATGACATTACAAAACGGAAGCAGTTGTTATTTACCATCGCCGTGTAATAAAGTGTCAAAGGTTATCACAACAGGATATCTGTGTTTAAATGGAAAGAGATAAAGAGACAAAGTCAAGCTAGTTTTCCCTGTTTTGTTTTCCAACTGGAGGGAAGTCTGCTAAAATAGACTTCTAAATACCTACAGCTGCCATCTCAGCACCAATGGCAATTCTGATGTCCTTGCCCTTCTCTCCTTCCAACTGGGGGTGATAGAAGCGAATATTAGAATACAGCAATTCTGACCGAGTGCCTGCAATGTGCACTATTTTGCTGGCATCCTCTCATGATCTGTATGGAATATGCATTTTCATTCCCGTCTTATAGAAGGAGGGTAGGTTGGTTCTAGAAACAGTATGGAGACAGTGACAGTGAGCCTGTGCCGATGGTGGTTTGGGAGCGCGGACATCATCATGCCTTCACTTTGACCACCTTCTCTCTCATGCTTTCTCACAGATTCCTCTACCATCTTCTCATCAGGCTTCTAACAACTGTCATTTCAACCCTTCATCTTTATTTTTATTGAAAAAGGCACAGCTTTGGAGGACCACTCATCCCTCTCCCTGGGCTTACTGAGGAAAGACTTTGAAGCTTAGAGGTTTACATTGCGTATGCAATCGATGGTCAGTTGGATTTGAACCCACATCTATTCAGCTCCTAAGCTGATGTTCTTCCTCCCTCATGCCCTCCCTCCTAGATTACTTTGTATTCCTTTAAAAATTGCTTTAATTTTTAAAGGTGGTCCAGTGGTTAGGATTCTCTGTTTCCACTGCCAGGGGCACAGGTTCGATAGCTGGTCAGGGAACTAAGATCCCGTAAGCCACGGTGTGGCCAGAAAAAAGAAAAAAAAATTGCTTTTACCTGTTCCTAGTAAACGTAATTCAAACTAGGCAGGAAAAAGCAAAACGAGGAAGTAAAAATTACTCAAACTCCCACCCTGCAATGGTTAATACATAAATATTTTGTTTTCTGTGCATCTTACAAAATTGGAATCATCCAGTAAGTACATTATTCTATATCCTCCATATTTTTATTCAACATGATACTAACACCATATTATTTTAAGCATGTGGTTGCTGATAATTGCAAATAATTCCTTTGTATTAATGGGCCAGTTTAGTAAAACCATTCAAGAAACATTTAAAAATCATTTTGATTATCAAAATCTTTCATCTGAGACCTTTATCCTGTAAGTAGAATTATTACATGAACAAGCTACGGACTTCAGAAATTAAGAGCATAGGGTTTTGTTGTCAGCAGTTTCCAATACAACTGACTAAGCAGCAGGGACTCCCTCTAAAGCGAAGATCATTACCAGAAAAGTTATAGGTGCTAAAAACACGAACAGGTCTGAATCCATTATAACTCACATTTCTCGCAATTAAAAAGAAAAACTTTGCACTTTAGGCAGCATTTACACAGTACCAAAACATCCAAATAAAGAATGAAAAAATCATCTGGATGTGGCAGTTTTGCAGAAGTGCTAAATTACCTGGGCAATCATGGTAATATAGGGGGTAAAAAAGTGCAACACACAGCACAACACTGCAACCTAAAAGTGAAATGTGATGGAAAGCATTTTAAACATTTCTATATGAAGCATAAAAAGTCACTGGTGAATGTAAGGGAAGGTAGTTTGTTACGTCCATGTTACAGCCCCACTGTTCACTGACATTTTCCCACCCTTCTCCTGTTTTGTTTTGTTTTGTTAATATTTATTTATTTATTTAGGCTGTGCTGGGTTTTAGTTGTGGCACGAGGGCTCTTCATTGTGGCATGTGGGATCTTTAGTTGCAGCAAGCAGACTTCTTAGCTGTGACATGCATGCAGAATCTAGTTCCAGGACCAGGGATCAAACCAGGGCCCCCTGCATTGGGAGCACGGAGTCTTATCCACTGGACCAGCAGGGAAGTCCCGCCTTCTCCTGTTGATTCTCTTGAAAGCAGACTTGAATGCACCTGGATTTGGGTCTAGGCAGGATTTTTAGGAGCCATAGTGGTCAACTTGCACAAAGTTGCAATTATAGCATAAAAGGATTGAGAAAAAAGAACTGGCAGCAAGAGCCCATACATCAGCAGTCTCAAGAAAAAATAAGTCCAATAGCATCTGAATCTGTTATTGTGGCCAGCAAAGCTTCAGATGTAAAAATCGCATTTCTACTGTCTTACAACACCTGGGCACTTGAGAACCTTTCTAAGCCTAGGTGTGAATTAGAACATAACACAAATAGAGTTTCACCCAACATCACAGCCTCTTTGTTTTTTTTTTTTAATTTATTAGTTTATTTATTTAATTTCTTATTTGTTTATTTATTTATTTATTTATGGCTGCGTTGGGTCTTCGTTGCTGCGCGCGGGCTTTCTCTAGCTGCCGCGAGCGGGGGTACTCTTAGTTGCGGTGCGCTGGCTCCTAACTGCGGTGGCTTCTCTTGTTGCGGAGCACGCGCTCTAGGCACTTGGGCTTCGGTAGTTATGGCACGCGGGCTCAGTAGTTGTGGCGCACGGGCTTAGCTGCTCCGCGACATGTGGGATCTTGCCAGACCAGGGATCAAACCCGTGTCCCCTGCACTGGCAGGCGGATTCTTAACCACTGAGCCACCAGGGAAGTCCCTTGAGGTGAATTCTTTTTTTTTTTCGGTACACAGGCCTCTCACTGTTGTGGCCTCTCCCCTTGCGGAGCACAGGCTCCGGACGCGCAGGCTCATCGGCCATGGCTCACGGGCGCAGCCGCTCCACGGCATGTGGGATCCTCCCGGACCGGGGCACGAACCCGTGTCCCCTGCATCGGCAGGCGGACTCTCAACCACTGTGCCACCAGGGAAGCCCCATCACAGCCTCTTGACACTAAAACACGGAGCTCTCAAAGTGCATCTTCTTTAATATTACCTACATCCACCAGACTAGCTTACGGGTTCAACAGAATTTCTCTAAAATTACTCTCTTTTAAATTGCCCACATCTAGCTTGTTTTCTGGGAATTTTTTTTTCTGGCATTAACCTTTACCAGGCTTAAAACAAACAAACAAAACGAAACAAAAAAACACAACGCCCTTCGACCCCTCCACCTCATAATCATTTACCATTATTGCCAGGAACAACATCATTTTTGCTCTCTGTCTGGCAGAAGAGAGGAGAGAATTTTAAAAAGCATCAAAAAGGAGAAAAGGACTCATCACAGCTTTGAGAGAATGTTTAGGAAAAATCAGGTTGATTTATCCCACATCTTGAAAGCTGGATTTTATAGAACTAGGCAGACATGGTTATACTGCTTTCTTGTCCCGGATTAAAATATAACCAACAAAGGATCGGTAAAATTGCAGTTGATCTTGGCAAGGTTGCCTCTGTTTCCTCATTCAGAATTCAGCTGCAATGTCACCTCTTCTGAGAGCTGCTTCCCTGACTTCTAGGTACAATGTAGCATCTGAGTCTCTCTAATGCCTCCCCTTATTTTACTACTTTAGCACAGCACTTGTGGCTATTTGGCTTTTTTTTTGGCAAGGTGGTATTAATGTACTAGTGGGTGTGTGTTTGCTTTCTCGTTTTCTGTTTGCCTACACGACAGTGACAGTTTCAAGGGAGTATGGTTCTTACAAGTCTCAGGGAAGCAGGCATTGCTAGCCACTTACTCAAGGATGCATTTAATTGTACCCTTCTTCCCAACTCTGTTTATAGAATTACCAAAGAAATCAAATTAACCCAAAAATGCTGCATTTCTTAGCTCCCCTGCTGCCAGGTGGCCAAGAGATGGGTAAGACGAGGTAAGCGGGGATTATCCGGTGGAACTTTTCAGGAAGGGATTGATCATAGGCTGAGGAATCCTTTGGAACACATTTTCCTTTGGCCATTCCCTCCTTCCTGTCTGGAATGCAGATGCTGCCAGAATTGGAGCAGCAAACCTGGGACCACATGGAGAAGGTAGAAGCAGACAGGGTCCCTGATGGCCCCTTGGAGCCACTGTATGAGCCCTGGACTGCCTATGTCTAGACTTCTAATTATATGAGAAAAATAAAACCCCAACTTGATTTAAGCCATTGCTTTTGACGTTTCTGCCACTTCCTGCCAAAAGTCATTCCTAACTGATGTAGGGCAGTATTCCTAGAATTTAAACAGTGCCTGGCACGTGATAGATGGTCAACATTTTTGAGAGACCATGAGGGCCATTGAAGGCCATTCATAACCAGGTCCTAATAGGTATATGTTGGTGTTCGTAGATGTCGATTAGTCATATTTTTCATCTCTTGGGGATTATAAGTCAATCGACAAATAGACACAGGAGACAAATAGAGACTTTTTAAAATGACCTTTCAAAAAAAAGAAAAAGGGCCTGGGACCTACTAGGACATAAGTAAATTGTTGTTGAATAAATGCATAAAAAGTTGTGAAGACTTCTACTTTTTATCTGAGAGCATACAGCTTGAACTGCAGATGCAAAGAAAATCCATATTTTCTTATTGCAAAAAAAAAAAATGACCTTTCCTTCATTCATTTAATATTTATTGAACTCTACTATGTACCAGCCACCATGCTAAGTATTAGAGATAAAGCTACAAACATAACAGAGAAAAGTCCTGCCCTTGTTGTGCCTCCGCTGAGTGGGTGAAGAAAGACAATGAACATGATACATGTGTGTGTTAAAAGTTGGGTGGCAATTTAAAGAAGGTGATCAGGAAAGGCGTTGCTGAGGAGTCTTTTGAACATAGACCTGAAAGGCTAAAAATGCAAACATCAGAGGGAATAGTGTTCTAGGCAGAGGGGACAGCAAATTCATGGCCCTGTAGTGGACACGTCCAGGGTCTCACCCATACGCCTCAGGCTTTATTACTTGAGGGCCAGCCTGACAACAGATTACCAACATTTGCATCCTTTTTGCCTGTAGGCTTTCTCTGGGCAATGGAGACTACTATGCCCAGAGACAGACAGACAGAAAGACACACAGGCGCACACACACACACACACACACACACACACACAGTGCTGGCTGGCAGTGGTGAGATCAACGCCTGCCAAAGACAGGAGAGAGTCGGGGTATTAACCCCCCAGGCCCCTTGCCTCTCGGGAGGGCTAACCCTGAGGTGTCTGTTCTACACTGGCTCCCAGACTTTGCCAGTGGAACTGAGATCAGTCACCCACAGTGGTAGGTGGCTTAGTAACATACTGTATTAGGAGCATTCCCTTTCCTATCTCCCTTCCCAATGTCCTACAGGTATTTCCTTCACTTTCCCAAATAAATAATTTATACTCAAATCCTTGTCTCTGAGTCTGCTCCTGGGGGGGACACAACCAGAAAGGCCCCAAGTGTGGGCAGGTAAGGAGGCCTGTATTGCTGTAGGGAGGGAGGGGAATGACAAGGGAAGAAGTCAGAGAACAAGGTAAGGTCATGTGGCACAAGGCTTGGAGGATGCTCAGATATTATACCAAGTGAGATGGGAAGCCATTGGAGGGTTTGAGGTAGAGGGGTGATGTGTTCTTTTCTTTTATTTTTTTTTTAATTTTTATTTTATTTTATTGTATTGGCCACGCTGTGCAGCTTGAGGGATCAATTCCCTGACCAGGGATTGAACCCACACCCTTGGCAGTGAAAGTGCGTAATCTTAACCACTGGACCGCCAGGGAATTCCTGAGGTGATGTGTTCTGACTTATGCTTTAAATGCTCGCTCGAGCTGCTGTGCGGAGAACAGATTTTAGGAAGAGATCACATTGGAAGCAGGGAGACTTAGCAGGAAATTATTACAACTAATACAGGTAATAAATGATGAGAGCTTGGACCAGAGTGGGAGCTCTATGTCCATTAAAGCTGGAGGGAAGAATACTGCCTAGACACAGAGCCAAAATAATCTTCCTGTCTCTCCTCGCCTCAGATGAATTTATCCCCCAAGTACAGCAGCTGGAAAACCACAGACCTCCCAGCACTGGGCAGAGTCAGCATTCAGTAAGCTCCACATCCCTGGGTTAGAGTCCTGGCTCCATCACTTACTACCACTGCATCTTTGCACAAGGTACCTAATTTCTCCAGGGCTAAAGATACTACCTACTACATATGGCTGCTGTGAAGATCAAATGAAATGAAAAAATGTTTGAAAATTGCTGAGTGCAAACGTTTGGACCAATAAACTTTGATATTATCATTCTAATTATCAGATTTCATCAAAATATAAGACACCATTGTTAGTAAATGCATTGTTATTTACCTACCTCCAAGGAAGAGTAAAAATGCTGCCAATCAAAGGACGAAACAAGGCCTCAATGACAGTCCTGCATGACACCTGAACAAGGTAACATCAGCTTCTCGCTGCTTTAAAATTTCTTTCATCTATTTCAAGGAATTTGACCATTTCTGCTTCCTTCGGCTGCATGGCTTGACGTGGGATGGGAAATGCTCTTGCACATATCTGAGAAACAGCATGAACTCAAGTATGATTGGCAGCTTCATCTCCTTGAGGGGATCTGTGTTCTTAGGTTCCTTCCACAAATATTTAGAAGAATCGATGTAATCCTCCCTTGACGAATATTTGTTTCATCACGTCATTTGCACCCTGCTACTCTGTTTCTCTATCCACAAAAACTGTGGATATTATAACTTTCTATTCTGGGACTTCCCTGGCGGTCCAGTGTTTAAGACTCCACGGTTCCACTGCAGGGGGCATAGGTTCCATCCCTGGTCGGGAAACTAAGATCCTGCATGCCCCACGGCGTGGCCAAAAATAAAATAAATAACTTCCCATTCTAATGCTGAATCATTATGTGCTCTTCTGTAAAGTTTATCAAACATCAATCAAACCCAACATGTGTAGTTCCAACAATGTACAAAATGTCATTGAAGAAACAATGTTGAACAGATACGACCAAGTTAACAGACTCACAGGTAAGAACACCTACATTATAACCCAAAAGAAATGCATCCGCGTGTGCACCAAAACTCATGTACTAAAATGTTCACAGTTAACCTCTTCCTCCCAAGAGCCTCAACCTGGAAACCTCCCAAATATCCATCAATGGTGGAATGGATAAATTTCGGTATGTACATACTATGAAATACACAGCAGTCAAGAGGAGTGAATAAACCACTATCAGCAATGACAAATATAAATCTCACAGACATAAGGTGCAGAAAAAGAATGCAGATACAAAATATAATTTTATTTACATCGAGTTCAAGAACAAGCAAACCTCACCTATGCTATCACAAGACAAGAGAGTTATATTTCTTGAGGGGAGGGTGGAGCAGTGGATAACTGGATTCGAGCATGAGAGGAGAATTCAGGGTGTTAGGAAATTTCTGTTTCTGAAGCTAGGTGCTGACAACCTGGATGTTAAGAGTTTATGAAAAACAAGAGGCTTCCCTGGCGGCACAGTGGTTGAGAGTCCGCCTGCTGATGCAGGGGACACGGGTTCGTGCCCTGGTCCGCGAAGATCCCACATGCCGCGCAGCAGCTGAGCCCGTGAGCCACGGCCGCTGGGCCTGCGCGTCCGGAGCCTGTGCTCCGCAACGGGAGAGGCCACAACAGTGAGAGGCCCGCGTATCGCAAAAAAGAAAAAAAAAGAGTTTATGAAAACGAAAATTCATTGACCTGTACATTTAGGAGTTGTGCACTTTTCTGTGAATATACTACAGACCACAAAAGTTTAAAATATTGAAGCTCTGGAACATTATATACACACATACACAGGTGTGCATATATAAATGCAAAAGTGGTCTTTTTTGTATTAGGCTGAAAAAGTGGCAGTTGAGTAAAGGGTGACTTGCCCTTTATCGTAAAATTTTATGTGTGAAAACTTTATGCCAAGCAAAACAATAAACACTTGATTCATTCTTTGCCTCTTGCAAGTCGTTGCCATCAGAAATAACATTTTATCGAGTAAGAAGTAATTTCTTTTTATTAATTTCTTTCAAGGTCAAGTCCCGCTAAGCCTGCCCTTACACCAAAGCCACATCCACACTAAGCACTGAAGTTTGCACCTCATTTGAAGTTTTTATCCAGTGCCAGTTTTCCTCACATTCGGAGGACCTCCCATGGGTGCAAAACACTGCAGGGACACAGCAGAACAAACAACCGCTTCTGCCTGGAGGAATCTGGAAAGCGTTCCCTGAGAAGTGTGTGGAACAGCGGCTTCTGCACAAGGATCCGCAGGTCACGAGGTCAAGGCTCAATTATTAGATGAAATGAGAGTGATGAGCTAGAGGAAGGCCCACGCTCTGATGGGATGCTGCTTCCTCTGCACATGTGTAACGTTGTCTCTTCTTAATCATGCTGCAATTTACCAAATGTTTTGTCATTTCCCCCAACTTCTCTAACAGCCCTAGGGCCTGAGAAGACTTCAGTCTTCTTTCCAAGAGTGCCCATTCTCTCTTCCTGCACAATAGAGGGTAACTTATTTTCATTGGCTCTAACATGTTTGGCTCTGAGAGTCAATTTACATTTCTCCTCAATGAACATATTAGTTTACCCCCAGCTGAATACCACTGATAGACCTCCAGCTACCCCCATGGATCAGAAGAACCACCCAGCCCATATTCTGTATCCACAAAACCATGAGATATAATAAAATGTTTTTTTTAAATTTTTATTGATCTCCTCAATGAACATATTAGTTTACCCCCAGCTGAATACCACTGATAGACCTCCAGCTACCCCCCATGGATCAGAAGAAACATCCAGCCCATATTCTTTATCCACAAAACCATGAGATATAATAAATTTTTTTTTTTAATTTTTATTGGAGTCTAGTTGATTTCCAATGTTGTGTTAGTTTCAGGTATACAGCAAAGTGAATCAGTTATACATATACATATATCCACTCTTTCTTAGATTCTTTTCCCATATAGGTCATTACAGAGTACTGAGTAGTGTTCCCTGTGCTATACAGTAGGCCCTTATTAGTTATCTATTTTATATATAGTAGTGTGTATATGTCATTCCCAATCTCCCAATTTATCCCTTCCCCCCTTTCTTCCCTGGTAACCCTAAGATTGTTTGCTACATCTGTAACTCTAAATGTTGGTGTATTATGTCACTGTTTTGGTGAAGCTTGGTACACAGCAAGAGATAAATGAAACAGTAACAACTGGATTCAGATGATGAATAATTTAAAGGAAATACATTGAACTGGGGAAAAGACTGAAAAAGTTATTAGCCCCATGAGAACAACAGAATAAGACAATGGGGCTTCCCTGGTGGCGCAGTGGTTGAGAGTCTGCCTGCCGATGCAGGGGACACGGGTTCGTGCCCCGGTCTGGGAAGATCCCACATGCTGCAGAGCGGCTGGGCCTGTGAGCCATGGCCGCTGAGCCTGCGCGTCTGGAGCCTGCGCTCCGCAACGGGAGAGGCCACAACAGTGAGAGGCCCACGTACCACCAAAAAAAAAAAAAAGAATAAGACAATGGAAATGAACCTTAGAGAACCACTGGGACAAACCTTTAAGTTTGGGGGGTCTTGAAGCTCAGTCCTTGGTCCTCCAGTCTTCTCTAAACACTCCTTGGGTGATTTCTTTTAGTCCCATGGCTTTAAACATCATCTATACGCCAATAACTGTCCAATGATATCTGTAGCTCAGATCTTTCTCCTAAAGTCCAGACTCACTTTTACAACTACCTGCTCAGCTGCTCCTCTTGGACGTCTGTCTGATAGACATGTGGAAATTAACATGGCCAAACTCCACTCTCCTTCCTCCACTCCACCCCTGACTTGTTCCCTTTGCTGTCTTTCATATCTCAGCAAATTTCCACTTCCTCTCTCCAGTTGAGCTGGCCAAAAACCTGGGATTCATCCTCGTCTGCAATCTTTGTCTCACTTTCCATATCCTATCCACCAGGATATCCTGTTGGCTCTACCATCAAATTGTATCCACGCTCTGTGTTCTTTTGTGAGACGGTAAGTCATGGCCACAAGAACAGACACAGGAGTGGCTCAGACAAACAAGGTTCAGTATCCTCACAGGCCCTAGAAACAGGAGGCAGGGCAGGCCATCCAGGGCCATGCAAGGGACACAACGTTTGGGTCAGGGGAAGGAAGACAGGAAAGAGGGGAAAATCTAGGCCAGAGCCTTTATTGGGGTTTCTGCAGGAACGGCAAGGCAACGTAGGGCAGGGTAAACAGTTTAGGATTGGCTACTTGGAATAATTTCTCTGGACTTTAAGCTATTAAATGTGGTCTGTCGTTGCCTTGTCCCTGGCTTTGGGATGATTAAGGCAGAGGAACGTGGCCTCCTGGGAAGCAGGGGCCACATAGAGGAGGTCTGGCTCTGGATTGCTTAGTTTGCATATCAAAGGCCTGCTGAGCCCTTCACTATCTGTAAGAATCTGCTAGCCCTGTGAGGGGCAGTCCCTCCCCAGCCAGAGAGGGTTGTTTTGTTTTGTTTTGTTTTGTTTTTTAGGCAGCGCCACAATGTTTGTGGGATCTTAGTTCCCTGACCAGGGATCGAACCCGTGCCCCTGCAATGGAAGCGCGGAGTCTTAACCACTGGACCACCAGGGAAGTCCCCAGAAGGGTTTTTTAAAGATGTCGAAACATGGTAACATACACAAGACTCAAAAATATAGACAACTCAATCCAGAATCTGATCCCTTCTAACATTTCTACCGACAATACCCTGGCCCAAGTCATCATCTTCCCTCACCTGGATTAAGCCAACACTTGCAGCCGCTGGAGAAAGATAAAGGTGATGGCAGGGCACCAACAGCACGGATTGCAGTGACATCACACAGAGTTGCACCTATGACCCAAGTCATCTGGCTGTCCACGTTAGGGTGCTTTGCCTTCCGGCACAGACACATATTAATTCAACAAACATATCATGAGCGCCTACTCCGTGCCATGCGCTTTTCCAGGCACCACAGACACAGGGCTGAGCAAGGCAGGTAAGTTTTGTGGAGCTCATAATTGCCCCCCTTCATATTCTAGAGGGGGCAGTAACAAACCTGGACTCGGCGATGATCAGATTGATTCATTTGCCCTATCTAAGTGTGACTGAGAATTATTTTAGATTCTTCTTTCTTACTTTATATATTCAATTGATCTCCAATGAACAGAAAAAATCAGATCCATACATATATAAATATGTATGTATGTCTTTGTATATATGTGTATGTATATGTATATATGTATGTATACACGTATATGTGTGTGTGTGTATGTAAACATTCTTCCGGTTTTCTTCCTTTGCTTCCCACCTCGGAATGTTGAAGGGACTCAGAGTGGACCCTGGCCTAGGCCACCATCTTTCTTTCCTTTTTTTTTTTTTCCGGTACGCGGGCCTCTCACTGTTGTGGCCTCTCCCGTTGCGGAGCACAGGCTCCGGACGCGCAGGCTCAGCGGCCATGGCGCACGGGCCTAGCCGCTCCGCGGCATGTGGGATCCTCCCGGACCGGGGCACAAACCCGTGTCCCCTGCATCAGCAGGCGGACTCTCAACCACTGCGCCACCAGAGAAGCCCTAGGCCACCATCTTTTCTTCTTCCTTCATCTGCCTACTTCGCTAACTGATGTCACAAAGTCCCATGACTTTAAAATCCACCTTATTTGTGGACCACCCTTGGTAAAAGAAAAAAGGAAACATGGTAAGGGAATTGCTTAGTACTATGTACTGGCAGTGAAGGAGGTCACCAGCTCAGATTTCACTTGGAGGCACAATCTTAAAAGTACCCCTTGGTAAACTTAGAGCAGAAATTAAAAAGCCTTTATCTAAAGCAAAGTCTCCACAAAGGACAAGCAGCCAGAGTGTGAAACTGATGGTCCTATCTTCTATTACATACAGACACTTCCCACTGGAAGAATTTAAGAATATAAATGTGCTCTGCTGGCCCACATGTAAAATCAGCTTCTCCAGCCCAGCTGGGCTTCTGCGAAGTAACAGAACGTCTAAACACCACTAAGGCGAGGGCCACTGTTCTCAGCTGGGGCTGTTTTGTCCCAAGGGAACATTTGCAATATCTAGAGACATTTTTTTCATTGTTAGAGCTAGAGGGGAGGTGCCAGTGGCATTTAGTACGTAGGGGCCAGGGAGGCATCCGACAATGCACAGGTCAGCCCCTGCGGCAAAGAATGATCTGGCCCCAAATATCAAGAGTGCTGAGGTTGGAAAATTCTGGGGTAGGGATAAGTACCTTCCCTCTTTCCTCCCACCCCACCCCACTCCATCCCACTAGGCATCTCTCAGCCCTTCAATGATCTCCTAAATTCAATAGTTATGACTCTAGCAGCTTAGACCACAAGCCTTCACAGTCTGGGTCTCAGTTTCTGAGTAGCTAATACGCAAAGATTGCCCCCAATAAAGCACACCCACTGATACACACGGCCATGTATAGTCCTCTACCCTTGAATCTAAATGGCCCCGTGAAGAATGAAATAATACCATTTCCAGCAATACGGACGGATCTAGAGACTGTCACACTGAGTGAAGTAAGTCAGACAGGGAAAGAGGTAATATCTATAATATTGCTTATAATATAATATCGTATAATATCGCTTATATGCGGAATCTAAAAAGAAATGATACAAATGAATTCATCTACAAAACAGAAACAGACTCATAGAGAACAAACTTATGGTTACTGGGGGGGAAGGGTGGGGGGCAGGGATAGTTAGGGAGTTTGGGATTGACACGTACACACTGCTATTTAAAATGGATAAACAACAAGGACCTACTGTATACCACAGGGAACTCTGATCAATATTATGTAACTACCTAAATGGGAAAAGAATTTGAAAAAGAATAGATATATGTGTACGCATAACTGAATCGCTTTGCTGTACACCTGAAACTATCACAACATTGTTAATCAACGATACTCCAATATAAAATAAAAAGTCAAAATAAATAAATAGCCCATGACTCACTGTCACCAGTAGAATGTGGCAAACGTGACACCATGCCCGATCTCGGCCTAAGCCTTCGGAAGGCCCGGGTGGCTTCTGCTTTTGTGCTTTGGTGAGCCCTGAGGTACCATGTAAGAAATCCAGCTACCTGGCTAGAGAAAACAAATGGAGAGGTGAGATGGAGAGGCCATGTGGGCAGGGAGAGGCTCTGAGATGACACGCAGAGAGAGAGAGGCCCAGTGTCCTAGCTGAGCCCAAACTTCCAGCTGTTCTTGTCAAGGTAGACGAGTAAGCCCGTTGAGCCCCCAGATAACTGTAGCCCAGCAGACGTCACTAGGAGCAAAAGAACTGCCTGGCTGAGCCCAGTCAGCTCACAGAGTTGCAAGAGACTTCAGGCTGTTGTTTGAAGCCTCTGTGTTTGAAGGTGGTTTGTTCTACAATAATAGACAGTTACAACTCTTTCCTTATCTTTAAGATGAGAAGAGGACACAAGATCACAATGTCTCAAATTCTTTTTAGCCTCAGACTCCTTGATCTAAACAAAATCTTATCTGGAAGCACCCTGTGTGTATATCTCTCAGGAATGCTTTTTTGGACGCCAAGTGACAAAACCCAAACAAAGAAGCCTAGACAATGAACCTAGGGGGTTCATTTCCTCACGTGGCAAGAATTCTGGAGCCAGATGTTTGCTGGCATTGGTTCAGTGGCTCATTGATCAAATTCCATGTCCCTCCGATTCCAGGCATTCCCATCATGCCTATGGACACATGGCCACAAGATTGCTGATGGAGCAGCAGACGTGATGCTGGCCATGAAGGGAGGAGGAGGAAGAAAGTCAAGGTCAGAACAAGCCACACATGTCACTCACTAGTAGGGAAATCAAAGTTTCCCCAAAGCTCTAGCATCAGGAACTTCTCATGTTTCCTGAGCCAAAGCTGGGTCATATGCCAATCCATAGCTGCCAGCAAGGTGAGGAATTGAGGGGCGGGATTGTCATGAATGACTCTGATCAGACCCCAACTTGAGGTTGGGTCCATTGCCACTGCACACAAAATCAGGGTATAGGAAGGAAGTGGGGGAGGAGGATTGAGCTTCTGAACTAGCTTCTGAACTAGCTTCTGAAACAAGGCAAAAGACATGAAAACGGAGTTGATTGGACTGGATTAGGGGAGGAGGGGCACAGATCCCTGTCACCTCAGTCTCCCCTTTATTAAGATTTCCCCTCTACCGCAGTGAGACTCCATGGGAGCTTCCAAGAAGACCCCAGGACTCCAGAAATCCAAGTCTAAAACTCACTTGAGGACTTCCCTGGTGGTGCAGTGGTTAAGAATCCACCTGCCAGTGCAGGGGACATAGGTTCGAGCCCTGGTTCGGGAAGTTCCCACATGCAGCAGAGCAACTAAGCCCGTGCGCCACAACTACCGAGCCTGCACGCCACAACTACTGAAGCCTGAGTGCCTAGAGCCTGTGCTCCGCAACAAGAGAAGCCAGCGCAATGAGAAGCCCGTGCACCGCAACAAAGAGTAGCCCCCACTCGCCACAACTAGAGAAAGACCGCGTACAGCAACAAAGACCCAATGCAGCCAAAAAAATTAAAAATAAATAAATTTATAAAACTCACTTGACTATAGCTTGACATTTATTTCTGCTTTAACTTTCTAGAATCTGTACAGTCAACTTATGTAACTTCTTAAGGTAGTAACTTCCATACTTTTTTTTTTTCTGAGTAGGATAAGCATCTTACATTTTATCTGTCTCAAATGGTAGGAATCCCTTCTTCCCATGAGATTCCATTCATTCATTCACTAGCCAAGGTCCTTTAGGAAACCCCGGTATTTCTCCCACATGAAATAATAACAGGTTAAAAAATTTTTTCAGGATCATTGTTCCCATGATCTTAATGGGTACTCTGTGAGGTAGGTATTAAATATTATCTCATTTTACAGGTGAGGGAAGGACACTCAGGAAGATGGGGGAATGAGCCAAGGTTGCTCAGTGCCGGAAATGACACCCAAATCATCTGATCCCTTGTCAAATGCTCTTTGGTACTAAGGACCATGGTCTCTTCCAGGAGCTGGGGATGGAGTGGGGAACAGGACAAGTGAGGGTCTTGCTCTCATACGCCTTGTGTGGTAGATGGGAAAGACATAAAATCATCAAACTGGTAGGGAATTCCCTTGTGGTCCAGTGGTTAGGACTCTGTGCCTCCACTGCAGGGAGCACGGGTTCGACCCTTGGTCAGGGAACTAAGATCCCACAAGCCACACAGCATAGCCAAAAAAAAAAAAGAAAAGAAAAGAAATGGTAAGTGAATAAGCAATAATTTCAGAGAGTCTAATGGATTAAGAAAACAATAAAATAGGGTGAAATGTTAAAAGAGTATTGCTGGGGTGAGCTGGGGGGGCTCCTTTCAGCAGGGTGACTGCAGAGGCCTCTCTGAAGAAGTGATCTTTGAGTTGAGAAAGTGCCAGGCATGAGAAGATCCGGGGGGAAGAGCTCCAAGTCATCATGGAAGAACTTGCATATCTGAGGGGTTGTAAGGAGACCAGTGTGGTTGGACTGGAGGGTGGAAGAGGTACTGAGTCGAGAGGAGTGGTCCGAGAGAAGCCAGCCTGTTCATTGGTCCACAACTTCGTAAGCCTCAGACCTCACCTTGGTTTCACACTTGGACACACTCTGACTTCACTTTTGTCTTCTTTGAGGGTCAAGAGCTAGAAAGGTCAGATCCACTGATGCTGATTCTGGAACCCAGTGGTTTTATAAGAGTAGGCTTGGAGGGGAAATGGTAAGAGAGAGCCTATGGGTGAATCTTCCTAACATTTTTTTTTTTTTTTCCTTCTCATTTGGAAGCTGGAATGGACCAGATGAATCACGGTCTTTGCAGCTAAGAACTGCTAAGTCAAGAAAAGATGATGCTTTGCTTTATGGGACGTACACTCCATCTGTAATACATTTATCCTGAGGTGGAGGGGCGGGGAGCCACTGCAGTGAAATATGCTCCAAAATATGAAGGGACAGCCCTAATGTCCTTAGTTCCACAGCTGCA
This sequence comes from Neophocaena asiaeorientalis asiaeorientalis, assembly GCF_003031525.2. NCBI lineage: Eukaryota > Metazoa > Chordata > Mammalia > Artiodactyla > Phocoenidae > Neophocaena > Neophocaena asiaeorientalis. The sequence continues at coordinate 728,903 of NW_020173512.1, read as the reverse complement.
GAATTTATGGGATAAGCTTTTGGTTTCTGTTAGAAACCATAGAACAGATTTTGTAACTGCTAAATTACCCTAGACCAAGTGTAAACAAATTGATTAATGATGCCTGCCAGCAATGAACAATTCCACAGGATTATTGCCCTAACAAACTCTGCTAACATGAGATAGGAGTTTTGTTTTGTTTTTAAGTAAAACAAGGGAGGAATTTGACTGTTGGGTGTGATCCTTTTGAGCCAGAGCATCAAGAAGCTTCAGTGGACAAGGAGAATCTTTCACTGTGAAGGGGAGACCTGGAATTTCCACAGGCCTTTCAACAATCCCCACGTGCCATTTATAAGGCTTCCTAACAAGACAATGGGAATAAACTTGAGGTAACTACACTTGTCCTCTGATGTGAGAGCTATAATGACTTTTAAAGGAAGTTTAACATAATGGTGGTATAATCTGTAACCAACCAATGATCAGAAGACTGATGCTACAGGCACCACCCTTGCGTGGCCTCATGCCTTATGATGATGGCTATTATCCCTTTAATGAAGTGAAGTTTCACTAAAAACCCTCAAATGTTAACAACATGGAACAGTATGTCAACGAACGGAACAAGAGTGACCCATACAATAAAATGATGACAAGGATGACCATGACGATGACCACGATAACTTCTGCCTTTTATTAAGAGCATATTATGTGCCAGGAGCTTGACATGTTTCATCTCATTTAGTTCTTAAAACATCGCTGTGAGGTAGATACTTGTATAATGGCAAATACTATTATAATACTACACATTGTTATAGTCCCCATTAAACAGAAAATAAAACTAAGAGTCTGAGAATTTGGTAACACGCCCAAGGGCACTGAGATACTGAATTCTAGGTCTTCTGATTCTACAGGAAGTGAACTTAACCACTAAGCTTTCTGCCCCTTAAACAGAATTTGTGCCAACAAGATCAGATTTCTGTTTTTAAAGATCCTTTGAAAACAGGTGTTTCGAAACCCCCTGAGCCTGCTTCTCATTGGAGAGGGGGCTTTTAGCTACATTTTGATTTGGCTGTATTTCTAAATCCACGGATTCACAGTAAACAAACATGTCAAGCTCAGGCAAAGATGACCTAAAATATACACAGATTTGGTTGGCTAGCCATCCACGTTCCATGTCATTTGAAATGCTTGGTTTGCACATTGCTTGTTTTCCAGAAAAATTCCATGAAGGAGTTTAACCTTCTTAACAAAATAAAGGTAATCACACGTAAATCTCCCTTTGGAAGGAAGGAAGGAAGGAGGCAAAGGAGGAAGGACAACCTCTCATAGCATTCTAATTGACATCAATGGAGGGAGGAGACCAAGGAGAGAAAATCATCCTTTAAGTTCCTGAGATGCCCAACAAAAGCCATCCCTCAGCATATACCCGGAGAAAACCATAATTCAAAAAGACACCTGAGAAGGGCCCCAACTATATCCACACCCCTATTTCCCTATCAATACCCAAACCTTTCTGGACTTTCCAGCTGGTGAGTAAGATACTGAAATATCCCTTTGCGCAAAAACAGTTCCGAGAAAAAGGGGGCTCAAGAAATAATAGTTCCGAGAAATAGGCTTGAAATACAGGACATGCCCTAACCGCAAACTGATGAACAAACAAGTACAGCTGAGGCAGGAATGCATTTTAATAAACCTCTTGCGTGTTGCAACGGCTCTCGACTCTTGGCGGTTCTTGGGCGAGTTGGAATCCCTCGGAGACCGTTTGGGTCTAACACCTGCACCCCAATATTCACTGTAGCAAATAGCCAGGACATGGAAGCAACCTAAACATCCATCAACAGAGGAATGAATAAAGAAGATGTGGTGCATATATACAATGGAATAGTAGCCATAAAAAAGAACAAAATAATGTCATTTGTAGCAACATGGATGGACCCAGAAATTGTCATACTGAATGAAGTAAGTCAGACACAGAGAGACAAATATCATATGATATCGCTTATACGTGGAATCTAAAAAAAGGGGTTCACATGGACTTATTTACAAAACAGAAGTAGAGTCGTGGATGTAGAAAACAAACTTATGATTACCAGGGGATAAGAGGGGGAGGGGTAAATTGGGAGATTGGGATTGACGTAGACACGCTACTACATATAAAATAGATAACTAATAAGAACCGGCTGTATAGCACAGGGAACTGTATTCAATATTCTGTAATGGCCTATATGGGAAAAGAATCTTAAAAAAAAAAAAAAGAGTGTATGTATGTATGTATATGTATAACTGATTCACTTTGCTGTACACCTGAACCATACGCCAATAAAAGTTGTAAATCAGGGCTTCTCTGGTGGCACAGTGGTTGAGAGTCCGCCTGCCAATGCAGGGGACACGGGTTCGTGCCCCGGTCCGGGGGGATCCCACATGCCGCGGAGCGGCTGGGCCCGTGAGCCATGGCCGCTGAGCCTGCGCGTCCGGAGCCTGTGCTCCACAACGGGAGAGGCCACAACAGTGAGAGGCCCACGTACCGCAAAAAAAAAAAAAAAAATTGTAAATCAACCATACTCCAATAAAATTAAAAAAAAAAAAAAAAAAAAAAAAAAAAAAAGCCATCCCTCTGTCAGGAGAGTTCTCAGCCAAAGATGAAGGGAGGCTCCCTTCTCCGTACCAGCCTCTGATCAGTTAGTTCATTTTGTAAGGTATTGAGCAGCATGCTCAGAACTCCAGGAGGCAGACTTCAGTTAGAACCGTTTTCAACAAAGTCCTTTTTATAGTCCACTCAAAACAACAGTAAGTAATGTACTAAAACACATACCTCATACATTTCCTCAGATTCTATCTGGCCCCCTTTTCTCACCGGGTTAGTGCCTCATTCACGTGGGATTCTTCTTCTACTTCCGGGGCAGGGTATCTGTTTCCTGAGCAGTTGCCAAGGGATTGGGTGATACAACAGGAAGAGAGGAGAATTAGCTCCCCGTGAGGGTAATTTGACAGTGGGAAATGGGAACTGGGAGGAAGAGGAACAAATACATCCCCTTCCTTTTCTCCTTCCATGGATTACTCCCAGGCACAATGTCTCCTCGCAGCCTGCAGAAAAGCATTGTGTGCAAAGCCAAGAAGCCTGATGAGTGGTCCATGTGTCTCTTTATCACTGGCTCAAAATGCAAAGCATCACGCTGCTTCCCATCTTTCCTTTCCTAGCTATACTTTTTCCCTCACCATCACCTCCCTGGGTTTGAACCTCCCAAATCAAAGTTTTAGTGCCGTACCCATAGCTTCACAGCGAGAGACCAAACCCTTGCGTCTGCGTGTGGCTATTTGACTAAGTTCTTGCCAATGGGATATGAGGAGAGGTGGTATATACAAATTCTAGGTTTTGCCCTTAAAATCAACTGAGGTTACACCTCGCTCCCATCCTCTCTCTTTCTGTCTCTCTGTGACCCCACTCCCCACTGGCTGGGAAACAGCAATGATTTCAACAATTTTGGAGGCTACAAATCAGTGATGGCTGAGCTGCCATGCCAGTACTGGACCATTCATCACTGGGTCTGTACGTAAGAGAGAGGAACTTTGGTATTTAAAGTGAAAATGTATTAGGTGCCTCGATCTTTGCCTCGGGCTCTCCTTTCTAAAGAACTCAAGCCAAGACCAGTAATAATCAGGTATTATCTGCGTTCTGTTTGCCAGCGTTCTTCTGGTGAACACTCTTCCCCTGAAATACACTAAATACCCTGATTGAAAGCAAAGTTGCTACTCCAACTTAGGAAGGCAGGTACATCTGAAAAGAAATGCTTCCATGCTCAAGTATCACAGCCATAACTTGGACCCAGCTTTTCCCCCTGCAGGGTGACATTCTTTTATGCCTGAAATGATTGACAGATGACATCCAAAAGCAAGCATTGATCTCTGGACCACTGAGCAGTTGGTTTCCTTTATTATCAAATAAAATTATGACAAAGATAGAAGGTATGCTCAAATTCTCACGATGTAGAGAAAGAAAGACTCAAGAAGCTCCCAGACTCCCATTCACTTCCAATAGTAAAATCACTAAATTAACTCTTATGAATAAAATAGCCCGTGTGCCATGATCTTTAGTACTCGACTCTTTTAATATGAAAGAAGCATCACTGCAAGGCAAATAGCCACGGTCCTGGCCTACTGAGTCAGGATGAACCGAGTGTCCTTTGACAAAATACCTAAACCTAAGGACAATGTATCTGAAGTAGATTAGAGGGATTTTGCAAATGAAACAAGAAGGGGAAAAAAAATCCCAAATATCTCCCTTTGATCAGCAATCTACTTCTAGGAATTTACCTTAAGGAAATTACTAAACAGTTAGTCAGGATTACTATAAAATGATATTCATGGCAGGACTGTTCATGTTAATGTAATAATATGAAACCCCAAAATAATAGATCTATTATTAGTAACATGGTTTTGCAAGTTCTGATAGAGCCACACAATATAATACGAGGTAGTCACTCAAAATGATGATAAAGATTTGTAGTATTCATTGACATGAAAACGAAGTCCATGAAAGATTTGAGTTTTAAAAGCATGTTGCTAAATATTGTAAGATGGTGTCTATATTCTAGAACAGCAGTTCTCAAAGAGTGGTTCCTGAACCAGAAGCTTCAGCATCACTTGGGAAAATGCCCTGTTTCAGACCTATTGAATCAGAAACTCTTTAATGGATTCCAGCAACATATTTTAATAAGCCTTGCAGGTGATTTTAATGAATGCTAAATATTGACAACCACTGCTCTAGGCAAACAGGAGGTTGCTATACATATTTGAAGGGATGAGTAACAGCATTCCTTTGTTATTTTAACACAGCCTAATACCAGGGTCATTAGTTACAGAGGCAGTTAACAAAAAAAACCTCAGCCCAGGGTTTCCCTGGTGGCGCAGTGGTTGAGAGTCCGCCTGCCGCCTGCCGATGCAGGGGACACGGGTTTGTGCCCCGGTCATATCGCGGAGCGGCTGGGTCCGTGAGCCATGGCCACTGAGCCTGCGTGTCCGGAGCCTGTGCTCCGCAATGGGAGAGGCCACAACAGTAAGAGGCCCGCGTACTGAGGAAAAAAAAAAACCTCAGCCTAAATGGTCTTAAACAATATGTAAATTTATTACTTCGCATGAACTTGGATAGGGCAGGTTCTAGGACCCGCTATTTAAGGCTCCATCTTCATTTCTTGTGATTCTTTCACATATGTGCTTCATTTTCAGCCTGACAGTCAGATGGCTGTTGCAGTTCCAAGTATCACACACCACATCCAGAGACAAAAAGGGATCATTTGTTTTGGAAGCTCCTTCTTAATAGTAAGAAAACCTTTCCTAGGAGCCCCTGTCTCCGTCAACAGACTTTGTTCCTTTCTCATTGACGGGACATATGTCAAATGCTTATTCCTTAGCTAATTACTGGTGAAAATAATAGGAAAACCATAATTAGCTTAATCAGGATTCACCCCTGAGCTGGTGATCGGTTCACCTCCCCTGAAGGATGGCTGCTGAACAAAACTGAGGTCCTGCTAGTAAGCCAGAAGGGAGGAAATAACTTTTGAGTAGGGCAACAAACTGTGTGCAACACTGAATCTAGGCTAATAATTGCTTTTTTGTACTTTTTCTATGAAACTGAATTATTCATTACTGCTATTAATTAATGTAAGGCCAACTGGCCCGAGGCAGGGGAACGCAATCAGATTCACAGGTTGCATCAGACCGAAACTCTCCGGACCACCCAATTCCAGGAGCTGACCTGGGTACTTTCCCCCCGGCCCAGGCTTCCCGCCTTTCGAGGGGCGGGACTAACGGTCCCCCACGGTACCCGAAAAGACCACCAAATAAGGAATACCCTGCGCCCTCCCGGATTCACCACACCCCTTTCCCTTCTTCCCCTATAAATTCTGCCCAAACCCTCGCCCGGGCGCGACTTCTCTGGCCCCTTTCTGTCGGACTAGTGAACCTCGCCCAGGAGCGTTCCCAGATAAAGCTTGTTTAAGCTCTCCTCCGTTTCTTGGTGCCGTTCCTTACAATTAACTTGTCAGATGTGATGAAAAATGGGGCCTGCTGTGTTTTGTTTTGTTTCTTTCTAGGGTGTTCCTTGCTTTGTAAATGTCTCCTGAGTCTCCAGAAGAAGGACTTAAGTCATGCAAAGTTTTTTTCCTTTTTTTTTCTTTTCCGTAAAGCAACTGAAAAGGCTGACGATATCAAGTGCTGACAAGGGTGTGGAGCAACTGAAACTGTCATACATTGCTGGTAGGAATCTAAATTGGTACAAACACTTTGAGAAACTATTTGGTAAAATCTACTATAGCTAAAAATATCTTACTCCATGACCTAGCAATTTCACTCCTTGGAATTCCAAAGAGATGTGTGGGTGGACAGGCATAAGAATGTCCATAACAGCTTTCAAACTGGAACAACCCATATGCCTATCAACAAGAATGGGTAAGACAGTTGTGACACAGGCATATAAAGGGATACTACACAACAATGAAAATAAACAAGCTACTGGTACTTCCAACAATATGGATGCATATCACAGATATATGATTAAGTGAAAAAAAAACCGAAAAGATTAAGTGAAAGAAGTCAAACACAAAATAATACACAATGTAAAGTTCATTTATATGAAGACCAAAAACAGGCAAAATTAATCTACAGTGGTGGAAGTCAAAATAGTTGTTACCCATTCTAGGAAAGAAAAACTTCATGAGTGGTCTTGCTGTATCAGATAAATGGCCTTTATAATTAAAACAGTGTTGCACTTGCAAAGGAAAAGACACATAGACCTGTGGAATAGAATAGAGAGCCCAAAAATAGACTCAAGGATATATGAAATTTTAACGTATGATAAAGGTGGCATCTCAAATCACTAGGGCAAAAGATAGATTTTTAATAAATGGTGATGAGATAACTGGTAGTCAGTCGTAAAAGATAAAATTTAATGCATACTTCACACCATACATAAGAATAAGTTACAAATGGATTAGGAAGCCAAATGGAAAAATGAAAATCAAAATCAAAAAGAAACTATACAAGTGTTAGAAGAAAACATGGGAGAACTCCTCAACAACCTTAGTATAGGAAAGCCTTTCTAAAAATGATGTAAAAATTCAGAGACAATAAAAGACTGATAAAATTGACTGCACAAACATTCAAAATTTTTCATGACCAAAAAACACCATAAACAAAGTAAAAGAACAAATGACAAACTGGGAGAAAATGTATGCAACAAGCATCATAAAGACTAAAACTTCTAAAATATGAAGAACATTTTACAGTGAAATATCAGAAAGGGAATGCAAACGAACAATCCCTTTTAAAATTGCAGCAACAAAACAAAAATTTAGAAATAAACCTCACCAGGAGGTGAAAGACTTATATTCTGAGAATGACTAAATGTTAATAAAGGAAATTGAAGATGATTCAAAGAAATGAAAAGATATCCCATGCTCTTGGATTGGAAGAATTAGTACTGTTAAAAATCTCCATACGGGCATTTCCCTGGTAGCCTAATGGTTAGGATCTGATGCTTTCACTGTGGAGACCCGGGTTCTATCCCTGGTCAGGGAACCATCCTGCATGCTGTGCAGTGTAGCCAAAGTGGAAAAAAAAAAAAAAATCTCCATACTACCAAAGCAATCTACAGATTTAATATGATCCCTATCAAATTACCCATGACATTTTTCACAAAACTAGAACAAATAATCCTAAAATTTATATGGAACCATGAAAGATGCAGAATTGCCAGAAATCAGGAGGCATAACCCTCCCAGACTTCAGACAATACTACATTAATCAAAACAAGTGTAGTATTGGCACAAAAACAGATATATGGATCAAGGCAACAGAATAGAGACTCCAGAAATAAACCCACACGCCTATGGACAATTAACCTTCGACAAAGGAGGCAAAGGAGCTTGGGATTGACACACACATACTACTATATATAAGATAGATAACCAACAAGGACGTACTGTATAGCACAGGGAACTCTACTCAATATTCTGTGTTAATCTATATCAGAAAAGCTGAAAAAGAATGAATATATGTATATGTATAACTGAATCACTTTGCTGTACACCTGAAACTAACACAGCATTGTAAATCAACTCTACTCCAATAAAATTAAAAAAAATTTTTAAAGATAATGGGACATGTTTAAAGGACACAGGAGCCAACATGAAGGCACTTCGAATGGCCTAAGCTACCCAATGGACAATTTGAGAAAGAAAATAAATATTGATAGTAATGAATTATAACACATAGAATAAAATAAATCCCCATGAGTACAGACTAATATTAATAAATAATTAAGTGAAGAAATAAATGGAGGAGAAGGGACAGCTCTTCTTTACAGGAGAATTTCAATTCATAAATGGGGAAGGAATGATAAAAATAGAAAACCACCGTTTGGCAAATAATGGATGCTAAAATTAGTCGGTAAACGTCTGATGAGTAATAAGATACTTGCATGGTCTCAAAATATCTCCCAATAAGATAATCATTAATTAGAAAGGGGAAAAAAGTATCTTTACATTTAAGAACTCTGGGAGACATTACCTTCATGGTGTGATCAAAGCCAATGTCAATAATAATGAGACATTATCATGTCTCCAATTAGAAAGCACTAAGCAGGCCACAACATTATTTCTGGGGCATTCTTGCCAAAAACATATAACCTGAATTTAATCTGAGGAAACATCACACAGACCTAAATTGAAGACGTTGTGCAAAATAATGGAATGGTCTCTTAAACTGTCATGAAAGACAGGAAAGATGGAGGAACTGTCCCAGACTGGGGTAGACTAAAGAGATATGACAGCAGGATACAATGTGTGAACCTGGCTTGGATCCTGGACCAGAAAAAGAACATTAGCGGAATAAATGAGATAAGGTCTGTAGAAGAGTTAACAGTATTGTATCAATGTTAATTTCCGGGTTTTGATAATGGTCCAGGATTAAGAAATATGTTATCACTTGGGAAAAGTGGATGATGGGTAGACAGGAATTCTTTGTCCCACTTTTGCAATTTTTTTGGTAAAGATGAGATTATTTCAAAATGCAAAGTTACAAAAAAATATAAAAGAATATTTGTTCCCCTCGGGGGAAGTACCAACTGGGAGGGATATAAGGAAACCTGGGGTACTAGATAATTTCTATCTTGATCCTGGTTGGGAGTACAGGGGTGCATACATATTTAAATTTCCTTGAGCACTACACTTAAGATGTATGCATTTCGCTGTAGGTATGTTATTCCGCATTTTTTTAAGTGCTAAAAAAAAAAAGAAGAAGAATCAAATCAACTTTAAGTAAAAGAGATGAGCCAGCTCAGTGATTTGCATTGGGCTAAGCTCCTAATAAAAGTCCAGACATGTACTATTTATCATCATGGTGCTCTCAAAGAACACAGCAAGTCCCCAGGAGAGACATCAGTTGTTAAATTCACAGCCCAAATCAGCACTTCACGTTAGGTGAAGTGATTCTTTTTTTCATTGATTTTCCATGACAAAACATTGAAGGAGATTTCAGTAGCCTTTCTGAGATGAGGAAACCAGGTCTCAGAGAAGCAAGAAGACATTGACCACTCAGGCAGATACTGGCAAAGCCAGTCTTTAAAGACAGATGCATCTGCTTCTAAGTCTTGGAGGTTTCCTGCTATCCCACACCGCCTTAAACAGGAAGATTTTGATTTCTATTTTAAAAGAATGAATTCCAAGTGATTTTATAGTTATATTTCTTAGTACCTGGATTATGGTCATGATTTTAGCTGCACTCTATCCCCCCCAAAATACCTAATTTAAAAAGCGTTTGGACATGACACTTGATAAAGAAAATGTGACTTCAAATGTTTGGAAAAAAATCTTCCAGTTTAGCTTTTTATCAGCTTGATTTATTTTTCTCCTTTTGCTAACTTTCGGACTTCACTTCATTAACTTTCCCTTGAATTTAAGTTGAACATCTATCACTAATTGTAATAAAATAAAAGAACAAGTTCAGACAGACTCATCGTCAAGTCAACGGACAGTGACTAAGCACAGTAATTCCTTCTCAAAGTGCTTCTTGGTATCTCTTTGCCACGCATATTAAAGACGGATCTACTGCACCTCGAATATCACTTATTCCCATCAGTCCAGGAATCCAGAAATCACCTGCTTCTATCCAGAGTTCAGCAGTCCCTCTGTGGGTAATACAACCTGGTGTTTGAGACTACAGCCCTTCAAATCTAGACACCTGGGTCAAGTCCTGGCTTTTTCATTTTTCAGTGGTATGACCTTGGGCAAGTTATTGAACTTTCCTGAAGTCCAGTTTCCTGATCATTAAAATGAGGTGACTGCTGCCACTACCGCTACTACCACCTACAGTCCTTGGATTTGGGGCAGGTGGAGGAGATCAAGCAGGTAAAACACTTCATATATCCTTCGGCACGTAATCATTGTTAACTATTATTATTTTCTGGCACGAACCCAAGCTGACGGATATTCTGTTCATGGTTCAAGTGTTCACTCCTGGTATCTGCATTGAGGACTTACTACGCACAAAGCACTCTGAGGGACACAGAGATGAATTCTTTCAATCCGTCAAAGCGAAATAATTTTACTCTGGAATTCATTCTAAAGATATGGAATGGGCATCTACAACATGCCAGCCATCGTATCAGGTACAGGAGAAACAGTGGCAAATAAAACAAAGTCCCCAAACTCCTAAAGCTTATATTCTTTGGGGAGGAAACAGACAATAAACAAGAAAGACGCAAGATGATTGTGGCTTGTGCCAAAAGTAAAGCAGTTTCGTGTGGCAGAGAGCACCTGAGGGAGTCACCAAGTGACTTTGCTCCTTGCCCTCTCTGCCCTGACCTTGCTGATCGCTTAACTGCCCACAGAAACAGAGCATCCCTACTGGACAATAAAGTGGACGTGGGGGACCCAAGACAGAAGGAGCCTCCATCCCGGGTGCCAGGCTGCCCCAGCTGCTCTTCTCTGAGCCACTGTTGGTCCATGCTTTTGTCACTCCCAGCCAAAACAATGTCGTACTCTCTGTTGAGGATGTTTCTGTTTCCCACCTTATCAAAAAAGGAAGTCTGGAAGAAACTCAGAATTTGATTCATAAAAGTAGAGTTCTCTCCAGAGACTACAAACCAGTAACAATTTAGACTTATTTTTACACTTTTTTTAGTACTTATTGAGTACTAATTTGTGAAGCTTCATTCATACTCATGTGTAAATGTCACAGTAACTTTTGATTCTCTACCTCAAGCCTCATTTGCAAGATCAGACACAATTCCAGTAATCAAACACTTAAATAGGTGACTGAACCAAGATTCAAACCCAGGTGTGAACTAGCGTCAAGGCTAAACTTTTACCCCCTGCCCCATACCATCTCCAAGGTCAGCCAGGAAAGGCGAGAAAGTAAACTGAAAACATAGAGGCGCATGACAGAAGGCGGCTGAAAATAAAGAATCGGTGTTAGACCCACCTCCAGAGTCCTCTTGGTGGTGTCCAGTTCTAATTTTGTGTCTGGAGGCAATCACATTTACAATTTTTATAACTTGAAGGTACTGCCCAGAGCAGGATTCCCCACCTAGGGGAAACTTAGGGATGGCTCTCGGGCCCAGCCCTGCCCATTGACTGTTTTTTTTTTAAATAAAGTTTTATTGGCACAGAGCAACTCATGTTCATTCATGTGTTGGCTGTGGTTGCTTTTGTACTACAGTGGCAGAGGTGAGCGGTTGTGACAGAGCCATTTAAAGGCTTAAGTATTCTCTACTCAATACTCTGTAATGACCTATATGGGAAAAGGACCTAAAACAGAGCGGATATATGTATATGTATAACTGATTCACTTTCCGGTACAGCAGAAAATAACACAACATTGTAAATCAACTATACTCCAATAAAAATTAATTTTTAAAAAGCCTTAAGTATTGACAATCTGTCTTTTGTAAAATAAAATGAAATAAATAAATACACAGGGCTTCCCTGGTGGCTCAGTGGTTGAGAGTCCGCCTGCCAATGCAGGGGACACGGGTTCGTAACCCGGTCCGGGAGGATCCCACATGCCGCGGAGCGGCTAGTCCCGTGAGCCATGGCCGCTGAGCCTGCGTGTCGGGAACCTGTGCTCCGCAACGGGAGGGGCCACAACAGTGAGAGGCCCGTGTACCACAAAAAATAAATAAATAAAATAAATACACAAACAGAAACCTCAGTTAAATAGAGTCAGGAGACCAGAAGGGGGAGCCCTCATGCCCTACAAAGAAAGACTTTTCCTCTTTCCCAGCAAGGACTCAGCCAATGAAAAGCCATGAACCCTTTGTTTACTCTAGCCCTCCCAACTTCCCTTTCACCTCTATAAAAGCGGTCTCCTTCCCTGGCCGAGCACGGGACTTGTGCACGGCTTGCCAGAGTTGTAGACCCCAAATTGCAGTTCTCTGCTGATCCCAAGTAAACCCTTTTATTTTGCTGGAGAAATATCCAGCAGTTTATTTCAGGTCAACACCTTTTACAGAAAAGTTTACCAACCTTTGCTCTCTCGTGTGGCTACAGTTCAAAGGTCTTCCTAGTTGCACTACACCAGCTCCCCTGTAACATCAAGCTAAACACTTGGGACCAACACTAAAAATCTGTTTCCAGGGATTTTTCCACTGCTGAACCCACACATTCAGGGGAAATGCTGGACCTCCGTATCTTAATGAAAACTTCAAGTAAATGCTCGGCAAAACCAAACCTGTTCAGACCAACCCCCATCCCGTGTGAATGATCAGTCTGTACACCAGGAAGGAGACACTCCCTGAATCCTGTTGGCACACGCCCTTGTGCACGGCCTGCTACCTCGCTGAAAAACGTGACGGTGGCCTTAATTAAGTTTAAATCCACTTGATTCATATTTTATCAAGTCATAATAAACGAAAGTGAAAGAAAATGAGGAAAGTCGCCTTGGGGAAGATGGCTTTTAGAACGTGGTTGGGAAATAGAGGGAAAATGGGCATCTTGGCTGTCTTTTTGAACTGGCAGAAAACTGCAGTGATTACATTATTCAGCTAGTAATGAAATGTTCTCACACACTTATTCTCGGAGGGGAGAACCTGGGATTTTAATCAGCTGGTAATGCACTTCCCTCAAATCTTGCAGATTTGTCAAATGCTATAAATGAACCACAGTTTTCTCTCTTTCCATCTCTGGAGGCCAGCTCTATTTTTTCAATCATAGCACCGGCAACTTTAAGCAGACAGGACGGCTTAAAGGGAAATCATCCTTCCACGCCTGAGCGCCACGTGCTGGCCCCAGTTGTGTGAGAAGGACTAAGTGAGGGGCTGCTGACCCTGCCAATCACTCAGGTTTTCCTGAAGCCTCCTTTAAGGCAGCAGAGGCAGAAGGAACTGCAATATGTAAAATTTGCCTGGGCTCCTAACGGGACGGCTCTCTTGGTAAAGCCTGGTTTCTGTGCTCAGTTCACAGCGGCCACACACATGCTTTGATGCCTGACTCGGTGTGATCCTTTTCCTGTGTAATTTCAGCCACTTGTCATTTCTGTTTCCTCTTGGCTTCAGATGCATTGTGGCAATCCTTTCCTGGGGGCGGAGGAGGGGGTGTACCATCAATCTTCCTGTGGATTATTCACTGGGTGGATTATGCAAGGCATGTTTCTAATCCCAGCTGGGCTTCCACATGCCACCCAGCATGATCTCAGCAAAACCCTCCTCTGTCATCTTGCGTGCTGGGGAAATGAAAGCCACTTTGAATTAGTTAATTCTGGTCTCTGCCTAAGAGAAACCGTACTACTGGAGGATTAAGAGGAAAGGCTTTTGGAGTAAGACAAACTTGGATGTGGCGTCAGTTTTGCCCCTTCCTGGATGTATAGCCTACAGTCAGTGGCTTAGCTGTTCTGAATCTCAGTTTTCTCATTTTTTCTTTCTTTTTCTTTCTTTATGGCTGTGTTGGGTCTTCATTGCTGCGCGCTGGCTCTCTCTAGTTGTGGCAAGCGGCGGCCACTCTTCGCTGCAGTGCGCGGGCTTCTCTTGTTGCAGAGCACGGGCTCTAGGCGGGTGGGCTTCAGTAGTTGTGGCTTGCAGGCTCTAGAGTGCAGGCTCAGTAGCTGTCACGTACGGACTTAGTTGCTCTGAGGCATGTGGGATCTTCCCAGACCAGGGCTTGAACTCGTGTCCCCTGCATTGGCAGGTGGACTCTCAACCACTGCACCACCAGGGAAGTCCCTCAGTTTTCTCATTTTAAAATGGGGTGGCAATACTCAACTCCCAAGCGTGTTATGAGGATTAAACGAGGGCACATATAAAGAGGACTTGGCTCAGATCCTTAAAATAAATGTTCATGGGGCTTCCCTGGTGGCGCAGTAGTTGAGAGTCCACCTGCCGATGCAGGGGACACAGGTTCGTGCCCCAGTCTGGGAAGATCCCACATGCCGCGAAGCGGCTGGGCCCATGAGCCACAGCCGCTGAGCCTGTGCGTCCGGAGCCTGTGCTCCACAACGGGAGAGGCCACAACAGTGAGAGGCCCGTGTAACGCAAAAAAAAATAAAAATAAATGTTCATAAGTAAGAGTAAATCCGCCCAGAAACTGTGAAGAAGAAAATATCAGCAAAGCAAGAGAAATATGACAGGAACACTGACAGGTCACAGAAAAATAAATGGCTCTTACCCATTTGAAAAGATGTTTGACCACCTCACTTGTAATAAGAAAACTGCAAGTCAAAACTACACCAGTACATAATTTTTCACCTATCAAGTTGACAAAAATTCAATTCAAAAATTTTACCCATCGTGTCCTGTAATAAATAGCAAAATTAAGCATTTTCGCATGTTGCTGGCAAGAGTGCAAAATGGTCCACAACACTTTGGGGAGCTCATTGGCAATCCCTACCAAAATTATGAATGCATTTTCGTTTTTACTGAGCAATTCCACTCCTGAGAATTTTTTTTTTTTTTTTTTTTTTTTTTTTACAGCTCTATTTAAACCAACATGAAGTAAAGTGACATAAACCCCATTACTGATCACAGGGCTGTGTGCATGCATGAGCAAGTGACTGGAAATACCCAAGTGTCCATCAAAAGATGAGTAGATAAATAAACCACAGTACTGCCACACAGTATCACACAGCTGTGAAAAGGAGAATGCAATTCTCTACGCTCTATGGAAATATCTCCGGAAAACTATTAAGCGAAACAGGATGCAAAACAATACATGTAGTCTCCTAATTTCTATGTAAAAATGGGGTAAATAAGAATGTATTTATATTTGTTTATATCTGCACAAACACAAACACTAGAAAGCTATCCAAGAAATTAATGAGTGGTTACATACAGGAGGCTGAAGATGGGAAATTGGGTAGGTGGAGTCAGGAGTGCCAATAAGACTTCTTTTGATTGCAGTTTATTTTTGAGTCATATGAATATAGGACCAACTCCAATAATAAAATCAAAATAAAGAAAATTATTAACATCTAAAATGAATATGGACTTCGCAACTCAGAATCCTTATTTGAATTCTCTGTCATTTTGAAAATACTATGGCCCTGTGCAAGGTCGTATGCAACCCTGTGACTGGGTGGCCAGGCATGTGTCTTACTCTCAATCAGAGAGTTCAATGCATACTTTTTCCTGAACCAGTGAATAAACAAATGAGCTTTTCCTGCTTTCAAGTGCAGAGAGAATGATCATTAGCTGACTGTCAAAAACTATCAGAGAACCAAGGAATGGCATGAAAACAGTGAAGTTTTCATTTTTAAAATGGAAAGTAGAAACCAGACCACTGAAGGAAGAGCTTAATGACCTAAAAGGGAAAAAAGAAAACTATAAATGTACTCCTTCTCTAATCCAGCTTCCTTTCAGGGATTTACATTTGAAATTGAAACCCCAATGCAACAGCAGTGCTCTCTCTACAGGCTGGGAAAGAGGCACTTACCCACCCAGTCATGTTAAACCTGGGGAGGGACTTGTTAGGTCAAAGAGGATGTTTCTCCACAGAACTTTCAACTCTTTCCTCATCATCAATCCCCTAGGAAGAATAGGGAGGGAAGATCAGCCCAGACAGATGACCAATAAAATGACTTTTATGCCAAGAAGCCAATAAAAATTTGTTCATCCATGCTTTTTCTTCCTGGATCCACAATAATTTATACAAAAATGCCATCTCCTTACTGCAGGGTGCCTGATTTATAGATGGGGGCATCTGTTTCATATCAAGGGGCCCTGAATGGAAAAACACTCCATGTTCTAACAAAACAGAGAACTCATTTCATAAATCACTTTCAACCCATCAGATATCTCACACTGAATTTCTTTTAAATCCAGGCACATTTTTCTTTTCCTTAGAGCTTGCCCTGCATGTTTCTATTGAGAACACAAAAACACACATGTACTTGAAGCTTTGAAAAGACTCCAGAAGAGCAACAGCAAACCTAGTAATCAGTCTATTTCTTTGGTTTTATCCTATAAGAAGAAACTTTTATAAATGTTTTCAGGAGGAAATATATTTAAAAATCAATGTCCTCAGAGAGCCCAGAGAATCCAGGAATTTGCAAACAAATGGAACTTATTTTCTCACTTTCTGTTCCTTTGCCCATAGCAGACATTATTAATCAATCAACTCCTTCCTGCTGAGCTGGCTTGAAGTCCTGCTGTCATTCTGGGCCCCAAATTCCAGGCAACCTCTATTAGGAAGCAGCAATTAACATGCAGGATGGAACAGTCTGATCTCATCATGTCTAAGATAATAGAACTGAACCACAGAAGAGGAAAAAGACTTTGCTATGGTTACACAGCGAATCAGCAATGCACCCAACATGTACTCCTGAGTACTGAACCCCAGTTTTGTCCATCTACACGAACACATGACTTCATTCAGAACTCAGGTATGAGT
>NW_020173512.1:693639-712028 GCF_003031525.2 Neophocaena asiaeorientalis asiaeorientalis | reverse complement strand
TTCAACAGAGTTTTCTTCCAAAGAAATCCTTACACACCAAACTGATCCCAATTAGCCAACTTTTCCAAATGAAGAATTTACTGATCATTCCGATACAAATGATTTAGAAGCTCCTGGCAGCCTGCTGCTCTAAATACTATTTTGTTTCAGCAATAATCTTCTTTTCCCATCAAATACACTTCCTTCTCAATGAAGACGAGATAATTGTTATTAAACAGAAATTACTTTTCATTTGGCTAACACAAAGGACAGTGCAATATGCTTGAATGCATGGACAATACCCTCCATCCCAGTTACACAAGTATGTGGTAAAGCTGCAGTGGCTCTTTAATCAACTTATTACAGAGTTTATTAAGTCTCAACTTACTTTTGTCTTCTGTTTCACTGAAATTTCTTTTTTTGTTTGTTGTTTTTTTTTTTTGTCGTGCCACTCACCTTGCAGGATCTTAGTTCCAACCAGGGATCCAACCCGTGCCCCCTGAAGTGGAAGTGCAGAGTCTTAACCACTGGACTGCCAGGAAATTTTCTGAAATCTCTTAGAATTACAGAAGGTCAGAGCCAGATGGGACCTTACAATTCATCTGATGAAAAACCTTGAGAAAGCAGAAGGAGAGTCCTAGAAATGACTTGCCCTGAGTAACACAGCTAGGGCCCAGGTCTCATAATTCCAAGCTCCCTCTAACTCAGCATCTCACAATCCTGAGAGTTCTCTGATCAATGCTTCTCAAATTGTAATGTGTGTATAAATCACCTGGGGATCTTGTTAGAATATAGATTCCTCTTATGTAGGTTTGGGATGGAGCCTGCAATTCTGCAGTTCTGACAGCTCCCAGGGGACACAGATGTCGCTGACCCCTGGACCAGTCCTCTGTTTAGTCAAAGAGAGCCACCTGGTTCTAGTAGAGCATCTTCATTTGATCCCAAAATAACAAGTCACATATGATTATTGGGTCAATCAGGTCATCTCAGGTTGCAAAAACTGAGATACGGTTTACATAGTAATGAAGGTTTATCGGAGAAACTGGCTAATTAAATGAATTGAACTTGATAAGAGAAAGAAGGAAGCAAATTCAATTCCCCCACTGCCATCTTCAGATCTTCTCTACTGTACTTTTCTCCTCTACCCCAGGTCAATATCTAGGGCAGATTCCATGGCTTGTTCGGGAATATTTGAGTATTAACAATCTTATTTTCAGGTATTAGATGTCCAATGTAGTTTTAATATCAAAACTTCAGTTTCTCATCCACTTCAGACTTTTCTCCCCAGTAGGTCACACCTAACCCACAATGGGAAGGCAGAATGATTTGAGGCTTCTCTCTTTGTTCGGCCTCCAATTTTACCCACTTTGGGCTACTTCTGGATCACAGAGAGTTGGGGCTGAGAGAGGGGGAGGAGCTTACGGAAGCAGATAATATGGTCTGACTGTACACCAAAACCAGGGACTTCTGACAGTGCCCTATTTCCTTAGTTAATGTACTCTTTCACCAATAGTTATGTGTCGCCTCCCAGCCTACTCTGTTGGTATAGCCCATAACGCCACATTCAGCTACTCTCCTCTTCAGAGTGGGGGAATCTTCAGAGAATCAAACAAGGTTACCCATGCCAATGGGGTGTCCATGCTCTCAGTTCACAGCCCACTCTATATGCTTTGCCAGGAGGGACTATCCCTCGGCTACTCATCTTTAGGCTATTCCGTGTAAGTCAGGTTCTGGGCCCTCCAAACTCCAGGAGAAACTAGTCAAGCCCTTCTATGAAAATTTCCATTGTGCACCAGTAGGTGACATTTGTCTTTTTTTTTTTTAATTCATGACAAGTGTACAGTGCAGAATGATAATCTTTGGACCTTAAATCCCTAGAGGTGTATATTTGTAGACTGAAGCATGTTTCTGAATACAGAGTGGTTTTATATGTCTAATAAAATGGTGCTAATTCTACTAGCATAAAGGTGGGCTAGATGGCATTGAATATTTCTTCTAATTCCATTAATTACAGCAATTGAGCGCCTACTAATTTCCAGGCACTCCTTGAAGACTTAAAACCCTAAAATTGCTATGAATTAATGATAAAAGTACTGTTAGAATTCCAGTAGGTGACATTTTAATTTTTTTCTCCCCATGAAAAATGGATCATATAGAACCTTAATCTCGTGGTATACTCACACAGTGAAATATCTACCTATATGTTACTATGGAAAGACGTCTATGATAGATTTAGTGAAACAATGTTTATAGAACAGACTATACACATTATGTATGTGTAAACATAGTTTGTAAGGGTACAAGTCATCATGTTAACAAAAATGATTCAGATTACGGGAGAGCTTTTGCTTTCTAATTTATTCTTTTCTGTACTTCTGACTTTTTTTTTTTTTAACTGTACTATCATACATTTGCAATCAGAAAAAAAGATGATTAAGAAACAAATAATGATGCCATGGAACGAAATCTCCAGTTTTTTTCCTTTGCAGTTATCTTTTGCAATACGTTAGATTAGCCTACCCAATGGATATATAAGCCACAGATAAAATTTTATTCTAGTAATAAAATATTTTACTTAACCCAATATATCCAAAAGACTGTCATTTTAGCACATAATCAATGTAATGCCATTGATATATTTACATTCTTTTTTTTCCCTAAGCCTCCGAAATCCTCTGTATTTTACATAGCACATCTCCGTGTGGCTAGGGGTGGCTGTATTGGACAGTGTGGTTTTAGGTAGGCATGTGCCATCATTCTGCATAACAATAGGGTAACGAATTCTGGTTTTTGGTAACCTTCCACTCGCTTTTTAAATTCAAACAGATCATTAAAAAACAAAACAAAAAAAAAAACAAAACAAAGACCTGCCCAAGAGTTAACAGTGTTTATTTTTAGGAGAGTCTTTAAACTTATAGGTTTTTAATTTCTAAGGTTGTTTGATTCTGTTAAAATGATCGTGTATTATAACGGTAATCTACCTTTCATTCTTTCAATAGAAAAGGTGTTGATTTATATATTTTTTATTGGAGTATAGTTGTATATCGGTAATCTTTAAAAGACAGCTGGTGTTGGGTTGTTCGTTTAAAGAAACTGCAGCTGTAAGGGATGCTTGGGTGAGGCCCTACCTCTCATCCTCAACTCTACTTTCATTCTCCATTGTTGACAGGAGAGGTCAGAAGTCAGAATCTTCAGTAGCTACAATTTTTGCTGGCCCCTAGAGGAAGGAGGCGCAGGGAGACAGCAATAAAAGGCCGCACTTAGCAGAGATCACTCACTGCACCACGGGAGACTGCCTGGAATTATCATCAAGCTTCTCTGAATAATTGAAATGACATATCGCAAAGGTCTGATTCCTTCTGAAGAGTAACTCTTCCCTGCTGCCTTTTTTTTTGTAGTAGAACCAACCCCAAGGGGCTATTTTTATTGCCTGACCATGAACGAGAGGGACGGGGCTGCAGTGTAACCAGATGGGCCTGGGTTTGTGCGTCTCTGGGCTTCCATTTCCTCAACTGTAAAGTAGAGATCATAACATACAACTTACTTCATAAGACTGTGTCATAATTTTTTTTTAAATTAATTTACGTTTGGCTGTGTTGGATCTCTGTTGCTGTGCGCGGGCTTTCTCTAGTTGCGGCGAGTGGGGGCTCCTCTTTGTTGCGGTGCTCGTGCTTCTCATTGAAGTGGCTTCTCTTGTTGCGGAGCACGGGCTCTAGGGCGCTCAGGCTTCAGTAGTTGTGGTGCGTGGGCTCAGTAGTTGTGGCTCGCAGGCTTTAGAGTGCAGGCTCAGTAGTTGTGGCGCACGGGCTGAGTTGCTCCGCGGCATGTGGGATCTTCCCGGACCAGGGATTGAACCCGTGTCCCCTGCATTGGGAGGCGGATTCTTAACTACTGCACCACCAGGGAAGCCACGACTGTGTCATAATTTGATGAACCTTTCATAATATTGTATTGATATTCTGTACCAATATACAAAATATAGATAGAAAAGTGCACACATCCTAAGTGTAAAGCACAATGAATTGTCACAAATTAAAAATATACTTGTGTAGTGAATACCTTGGTGACCCCGTGGTTAGGACTTGGCACTTTCACTGCCGTGGCCAGGGTTCAATCCCTGGCTGGGAGGGTAAGATCCTGCAAGCTGCGCGGCATGGCCAAAAAAAAAAATGTATACACACACGCACACTCACACACACACACACACACACACACACACTGGTGTAACCATCACTTGGATCAAGAAACAGAATGCTCTCAGTGCCCCAGTAGCTCCCTTCCAGTCCCTACGATTTATATTAATTTTCTACTGCTATTTTAGTGGTTTAAAGCAACACACATGGATTATCTCAGTTTCCATAGGCTGGGAGTTGGGGCGTGATCCAGCTAGATTCTCTGCTCAGGTCACAGGTGAGAATCAAGGTGTCAGCCAAGGCTTGGGTCTCCTCTGTGGCTTCAGCTCATTCATTTTGTTGGTGGAACTCATTTCTTTATGGCTGAATAACTGACGTCCCCTCTTTCTTGTTAGTTGTTGGCCGGATGCCAATCTCAGCTCCTACAGGCTGCCCACCGTTCTTGCTACATGGCTTTCATCCAGTTCACACTGCTGCTTTCTTCCAGGCCAGCAATAGCTCGTCTCTCTGACTTCTATCTCTGACCTCTAAATGTTCTTTTAAGAGTTCACCTGATCAGTTCAAGCCTACCTAGGCCAATCTCCTAGGTGATCAGGGATCTTAATTACACGAGTAATATCCCATCAAATCACAAGTTCCACTGTATTCAAGTGGCAGAGATTATACAAGGGAGTAAGGCTACTGGCAGGGATCACATGGCCGCCTTGGAGATCTACCACACCGTCATCTAAGTGTAACTACTCTGACGTCTAACACAGGCGTTTTACCTATTTTTCAACTTTGTAAAAATGGAATCATACAGGATGCCTGTTGTGCTGGCTTCCTTTATTCAACATTATGTTTGTGAAATACACTTATTCTTCTGTATGTAATTGCAGATGGCTCATTTGCATGCTGCAAGTGTGACTATACCACGGTTCATATACCCATTTAAAAGTTGATGGGCATTTGGGTAGTTCCTCTTTGGGGCTAATACTAACAGTGCTCCTATGAACATTCTAGAAGACGTTTCTTGGTGAGCACCTGTACACATCTATGTTGGGTATATATACACTGAGGAGTGGAATTGCTGGGTCATAGTGTATGCATACGTTCAGCTTGGAAGATAGTGCCAGTTTTCCAAAGTGGCTTTACCAAACTGTATACACACCAACAGTGTTAGAATATTCCATAAGCCTGTTTTGAAGGATGCAAAAAATGATCATGATAAAGAACACAGGACAGAGCCTGGGATATAATAATGACTAAATAATAGTATTCCCCGTAGAAATTAATTAATGCCAAGTGTTATTTTCTGTTACACTATTAAAGTCTTTGAGATGTGTATATCCAGCTTATTGATGTACCCCTAGTGCCAAGCCAAAATGTATTAAACAGCCCAAGGAACACATCTGTGTTGAGTAGTTTTCTGATCAGAAACAACTTCAGACTTGCATTTACTTTCCTTTTCCTTGGTCTCTGCACCAAGGCACGAAATAAGAGGATACTGAATCTCCATTGCTCAGATCTGAAAGTAGTCTGTACAGGCCTCACTGAGAAGGTAG
The DNA here is from genome assembly GCF_003031525.2 of Neophocaena asiaeorientalis asiaeorientalis. Lineage (NCBI taxonomy): Eukaryota > Metazoa > Chordata > Mammalia > Artiodactyla > Phocoenidae > Neophocaena > Neophocaena asiaeorientalis. The sequence goes on along the minus strand of NW_020173512.1, from coordinate 706,372 downwards.
TTTCTTTGAACAACAAGCAAGCCAGCAAGATTAAAATAAAGCACCACGGTGCTTTTGCATACAGCATCTATTTCTAGAACAAAACCACTCAGGTTGTGTCTTTGCAGAACTTGATTTAAAGAAAGGTAGTTCAGTTGATGGGATCATCAAACCACAACAAATACTTTGCTTTAAAACCTAGCCTAGGGAAAGATTTTTGTCTCCCTTTGCAGAGGATTAAGACTTGAAACTCAGGCCACTTAGCAGCAAGGAAATGCTAATCTTCTGTACTGGGTTATCGTTTTATCCAAGGGCTCAGGCATACCAATCAGCTCTTCCTAATTGTTTGTCGTTATTCCTAATAGGAGTGATGAGTCACCAGGTTCAGCTGCTTTTGCTGCAAGGCCTTAGAAGGCCAAGTCAAATCAAAAGGAATAGTAATAACACCAGCCTTTCAGCAAATCAAAGCTCTTGCCTAGACCAAAAGCTCTTCAGAGATTGGTCTGACTTTAATGAGTGGTCACTTAGCCCCTCTAAACTTCTAATTCCTCATTTGTAAAATAGGGCAGGGACTTCCCTGGTTGCACAGTGGTTAAGAATCCACCTGCCAATACAGGGGACACGGGTTCAATCCCTGGTCCGGGAAGATCCCACATGCCGCGGAGCAACTCAGCCCGTGCGCCACAACTACTGAGCCTGCGCTCTAGAGCCTGCGAGCCACAACTAGTGAAGCCCACACCCTCTAGGGCCTGCATACCACAACTGCTGAGCCCGCGTGCTGCAACTACTGAAGCCCCCCATGCCTAGAGCCCGTGCTCCACAACAAGAGAAGCCACCGGAATGAGAAGCCCACGCACTGCAACAAAGACCCAATGCAGCCAAAAACAAATAAATAAAAAAATAAATTTATAAAAAAATAAAAAATAAAATAAAATAGGGCAAATAAAGGCATCAACTTTATGAGTATCAATCATTCATTGATTCAAGAAATATTTAATTTCCATTATTGCTAGGCTCTGCTTCAGGCAAAGTATTTATCAAATGCTAATCATGCATCAGGTATTATTTAATAACTTAATTATTAAATAATTATTTGCATACCAACTATCTACTGGGTGGGAAAGTATCTGAAACATTTGGAGTCTTAGGCTGGCTTCATAACCCACCCACCCCCAAACTTACACACACCCACATAAATAAATCATATGCCCACTCTCGGCCACTGGGGTAAATCCAATTCCTCAAGCCTATATCCTCAATTATTGTGAACCAAGAATGAAAACTAATTTTATTATCAGCCTAAGTGTTTCATAATTTAAAGGGCAAATATGTCACATTTCAAAGTCACAGAGGAAAACAAGGGGGATTGATTGTCATTTTGATTATCTGCCCCCCATTTCCCCTCCCATTAGCTAAGCACGTTAGGGGGCAGATCTGAGATGGGTCTGAAAGTAGACAGATTCTCACTCCCGCTTGTACTCTTACCTCCCCCATCTCCTGTCCCTTCCGCAGCCCCACTCCCACCTCCTAGGACACTACATGAAGCTAGCAGCGAGCAAACATTTCTAGAATGCTTTTTTTTTTTCTTTGATAGAGAAATCTTCAAATTTGCTTAGGGCGTTATTCATATAATTAAGGAACAAATACTAATTTAACATTGGAAGAGGAACAAAGTCACAGAAGCCAGAGAACAGTACGAAACAGACTCTTCATCTCTGGAGCCAGAATTCTTGGGTTCAAATCCTGGCCATTCCATTTTAGGGCTGCCAGATAAAATACAGGGCACCCAGTTAAATTTAATTTTCAGATAAACAGCAAGTACATTTGAGCCCCAAATCTGCTTATGAGATATTCAAATTTATACTAAAAAATTATTTGTTGTCTGAAATTCAAATTTAACTGAGCATCCTATATTTTCATTTGCTAAACCTGGCCACCCTACTCTATTTACTGCTTTTGTGACCTGGGGCAAGTTCCACAAACTCTCTGTGTTTCGGTTTTCTCATCTGTAAAATGGGCATAGTAAAAGCACATTCTTCATAGAACGGTTGCAGTAGTCATTTTTCTTGTTCAATAAATGTCTGCTTCTCTTCCTTCCAGAAACATGGTAGGAAAGCACTGTCTTGTCCTCCTCAAGTTAGGTGAGGCCTATTACTTGCTTCAGCCAATGAGAAGTGAGCAGAAGGAAGGTGTCACTTCCAGGTAGGAGTCTGTAAGTACTCCTGCACAATTTGCCACCCTCTGTTCCCTTGTCACAGTGGCTTGCAATTTGCCAGGTGCAGTCAAGGTACAGAGTGGATGACGTGGAGAGGAGCCCCCCACCTATACAAACACCAACCCAAGGAAGACTTAAGTGTGAGTGAGAACTAAAACACCTGTAGTTTTTTTTTAATTTATTTTATTGAAGTATAGTTGATTTACAGTGTTGTGTTAAGTCCTGCTGTACAGCAAAGTGACTCAGTTATACACATATGTACATTGTTTTTCATATTCTTTTCTATTATGTTTTATCACAGGATATTCAATATAGTTCCCTGTGCTACACAGTACGACCTTGTTTATCCATTCTATATATACTAGTTTGAATCTGCTAATCCCAAATTCTCAATCTATCCCTCCCCCTTGGCAACCACAAGTCTGTTCTCTATGTCTGAGTCTGTTTTGTTTCATAGATAAGTTTATTTGTGTCACGTTTTAGATTCCGCATGTAAGTGATATCATATGGTATTTGTCTTTCTCTTTCTGACTCACTTCACTTGGCATGATAATCTCTAGGTCCATCCATGTTGCTGTAAATGGCATTATTTCATTCTTTTTTATGGCTGAGTAGTACTCCATCATATATATATACTTATGTATGTATGTGTGTGTATGTGTATATATATATATATATATATATATCTCACATCTTCTTTATCTATTCATCTGTGATGGACATTTTGATTGTTTCCATGTCTTGGCTATTGTGGATAGTGCTGCTATGAACATAGGGGTGCATGTGTCTTTTTGAATTACCATTTTGTCCGGATATATGCCGAGGAGTGGGATTGCTGGATCAACTGGCAACTCTATTTTTAGTTTTTTGAGGAACCTCCATACTGTTCTCCATAGTGGTTGCACCAATTTACATTCCCACCAACAGTGCAGGAGGGTTCCCTTTTCTCCACACCCTCCCCAGATTTTGTTATTTATAGACCTTTTAATGATGGTCATTTTGACCGGTGTGAGGTAATACCTCATTGTAGTCTTGTAAACACCTGTAGTTTTTTGGTTTTTTTTGTCTCACTGTCGTGGCCTCTCCCGTTGCGGAGCACAGGCTCCGGACGCGCAGGCTCAGCGGCCATGGCTCACTGGCCCAGCCGCTCTGCGGCATGCGGGATCCTCCCGGATTGGGGCACGAACCCGTGTCCCCTGCATCGGCAGGCGGACTCTCAACCACTGCGCCACCAGGGAAGCCCCAACACCTGTAGTTTTAAACACTGAAATATGAGTTGTTCCTTACTTAGCATCACTCAGTCCACGCCAATTGAGAGTTGCTATGAAGATTGCATGACTGAATAGTTGTTTAGCTTTAAGAACGTGCCTAGTAAATAGTAGGCACTATGTAAGTAACTATTAGGTTAAGAAAAAGTATGCAGCACTCTTTTAATACTAACAAGGGATTGAGATAGGCCTTGCTTGCGGTCCGAGTTTTGGTAATAAACATGTCCAGTTTTCTTTCTCCAGGCCAAAGAAATCGAATCTACCTCTTCCCCATGGTGTTTGGTAATAAACTCTGTAAAGTCAGCAGCGTTGAGCTCAGGAAGTTTCTTTAATCATTAGACAGAATTTTCATGTCGAAAGCACTCCTGATATGGGTCCACTCAAATTGCAGTGTGGGTTCTAACGGAGCGGCAGACTGGATGGCAGATGACCGGGGCTGAGCAATCTGCGGAAGCCAGCCATGTGCGCAGTAATTCAGAGAGGACCAAGGAGCCGGATCCAGGGGGGAAATCATGGCAGTTAATAAGAATCAGATGCAGTGTAATTCAGACCGCAGCGCTCGGTCCTGATCTCCAGGCGCAGGGAATTACATCCATAAACAGACCAGGCTTGATTTTATACAGCACTTTCATCCCCCAAAGAATTCCAAAAGCGTTCCGAAAGAATGCTCTGCTCACTGGTAGGTCAGTGATGGGGAAGACAAACAGGGAAATTGTTGTGTTCATAACTCAGGCTTGGAACCTTCGTTAGAATCCGTGCCCTCCAGAATAGGCTGGCTTGGGAGGCCAGGGACCCTTTCCTGTTATGAAAAACATACTCCCCCCTCCCCCCTTCAATGTAAACGTGCTCATAAAAGAAATCCAAGCATGCACTCAAGAGGCTTTCAAACTTTGACCAAGAATCACAGTAAGAAGCACATAGCTCACGTCAGATCCAGTGATTCACTATATTGATTTCTATGTATACATGGATATATACATTTTTTTATATACAACTGAAGTGAAACTAAATAAAATAATACTTGCTCTTCTTATATGTGATTTTTTTTTTTTTTTGGCTGCGTTGGGTCTTCGTTGCTGTGCGCCGGCTTTCTCTAGTTGTGGTGAGAGAGGGCTACTCCTCATTGCGGTGCGCGGGCTTCTCATTGCAGTGGTTTCTCTTGCTGTGGAGCATGGGCTGTAGGTGCACAGGCTTCAGCAGTTGCGGCACTCGGGCTCAGTAGTTGCGGCACGCAGTTCCTAGAGTGTGTGGGCTTCAGTAGTTGTGGCACGTGGGCTCAGTAGTTGTGGCTTGAGGGCTTTGTTGCACTGCAGCATGTGGGATTTTCCTGGACCAGGGATCAAACCCATGTCCCCCGCATTGGCAGGTGGATTCCTAACCAGTGCACCACCAGGGAAGTCCCTATGTGATGTATTCTTGATATTATCTATTCTATCTCATTTATTTTAAAAAGCTGACCACTTCCTGTAAGTTGATACTACAATCCACGTATGTGTAGCATCTTACATTTTCAAATTCATCTCATTGAAAATAGTGAAAGACAGTGGAAGACTGACACCAGGACACTTCAATTGTACCACAACTGTACTGTCCTGGAACAGTAACTTCACCTTTTTAGGTCACAAACCTACTGGGAGTCTTCCAGGTTTAGCTTGCTGAAATTTTTACATACAGCACTTGTGTGTAGATAAAACAAAATATGCTGAACCCAGATTCACCCGCTGAGACTATTTTCAAATTCTGAGGTTGCTTCAGAGGTGGGGTTTAAGGTATGGAGAAAGCCCATTTTCTGTTAGTACTAAATACAGCTTTGGGTGACCCCTAAATCAGTCAGAATTTTTTGTTGTTGTTGTTGCAGGTAACAAAACCCTCCCTCCACCTAAACACACACAAAAGAAATCCTTCGTTCAAATAGTGGACTAGTCCAGGGGCTGCATAGATTTTAACACAGCTGGCACTGGATGCTGAGATCATGCCATGGTAACCCGTCTTCCCCCGTCTCTGGGTTCTACTTTCCTCTCTATTGGCTTTGTTCTCACCTATTATAGGTAGGATTCCTCCTTGAAGCCAGAAGAAGATGTTCATCAGCACTTCTAGACTTCAATTCTACCAGCCTAATGACCCAAAGGAAAGAGGGCACCTTTCTTCTGACTGTTTAAGCAAAAACTCTAGACTTCTCATTATCCCAGCTTGGGTCACATGCCCATTCGTGAATCCATCACCATGACCAGGGACACGCATTGTTCCAAATGGTCTCGTCTGCCTACCCCGGGGCATACTGATGGTGTCAGAACAACCAAACTACAGGAACTCAAGAATTTCACAAAGGAAAATCAAGGTGCCATATCTACAAGTCAGGAACATGAATTTTAAGTAGATGATGAAAAAATAAATGGCCATTACTGACCTCTGTGCAGATAGACCACCAATCCCTGCCTCCTATTCAGTCTTAAAGTACAGAGACAAAGCTGGCATTCTGTCACTACACTTGGAGAGTACATTTTTTCACCAAGAGAAACCCTGACATTTTCTCTCTCCAATCATTTTGAGAAGTTAGAAGCTGTGGGAAGGGATTCTCTTAGCTTGCAAATGGAAAACTTAATGTGCCATGAACTTCTGGTCATAAGCTAAGAAGTAAAACCTCTCTTTGGGCCTTTTAGAAATCAGCTCTCCAACTTTATGTCCATTGTTTGTAATGCTGTAATTGCCTCCATGGCTGTATTGTAGCTGCCTTTGCAAACAAAGTTGAAACCTGCAGGTCACCTTAGATTAACCAATGTATTGTGTGCACAACTGTTGGGGCCCTGAATATGTGCTCTGTCTTGCACTGAAAAGCACACGAACAGGGAAAACACACACACACACACAACAACTGTCACGAAATCTGACAAAAAGGAAGAAAGCGTATTGGAGAAAGGTGGCTCAGGTATGATTATTTTCCTGCGTTTTGCCGAACACCATTTATCATCTGGGAAGCAGTGCAAACAGAGCTGTGGCCTTTAGACTCTGCAAATATTATCGCCATGCATGTGAGGAGATTAACTCACTGAAATGTAGAAAAAGACAGACTATAAGTAGTATAGATTCTACCTTTTGGCTTGTGCCCTTCTCATACCAGATTATCAGGCCCAGGGTTTTGGTTTTTTGTTTGCTTGCTTTGTTTGGGTGTTTGTTGTTGTCTTTTGGTTTTGTTTTTTAATGATTTCTCATAGAATTGTTCAAACCAAACTGGGAAAAAGCAACCTTGCTGTGATTCAGGCACATAATCACCTTCAAGAAATTGACAGTTTTCCTTTGATAACACTATTTTGCCTTGGGTTTAAGATGCGAAATACAATCATTATTACTTTATAGGCACCACATCAGGAATAAAGAAACTGGTACTTTTCCCAAAACATAGTTTTCCCAGAACTGCCTAGAACATTGTCCCTTCCCTCTCCCTTGGTTCTTTCTTCTTTCAGCCTTCATATCTTTGCTTAAATGTCAGGCTTTAGTTTCTTAAAAATTAAACATATGCAAGGGCTTCCCTGGTGGCGCAGTGGTTGAGAGTCCGCCTGCCGATGGAGGGGACACGGGTTCGTGCCCCGGTCCGGGAGGATCCCACATGCCGCGGAGCGGCTGGGCCCGTGAGCCATGGCCGCTGAGCCTGCGCTCCGCAACGGGAGAGGCCACAACAGTGAGAGGCCCGCGTACTGCAAAAAAACAAAAACAAAAACAAAAAAACATATGCGAAAGTAAACAAAATTACCACAACAACTGAGCAGTTCTATTTCTAGGCATGTGCCCAAGAGAAATGAAAACATAACATCCACACAAAACCTTGTGTGTGGGACTTCCGTGGTGGCGCAGTGGTTGAGAGTCTGCCTTCCAATGCAGGGGACGCGGGTTCGATATAAAAAAAAAAAAAAAAAAAAAAAAAACCTTGTGTGTGAATGTTCATAGCAACATTATTCTTAAGAGCCCCAAAGTGGAAAACATCCAAAGATTTGTCAACTGGCAAATGGATAAACAAAATGTGATATAGCCATAGACTGAAATATTATTCAGCTGCAAAAAGGAAAGAAGTACTGATAGATGCTACAACATGGATGAACCCAAAAAACGTTATGCTTGGGACTTCCCTGGTGGTACAGTGGATAAGACTCCACGCTCCCAATGCAGGTGTCCCGGGTTTGATCCCTGGTCAGGGACCTAGATCTCACATGCATGCTGCAACTAAGAGTTCGCATGTCACAACCTGACTGCTGCAACTAAGGAGCTCTGGAGCCACAACTAAGGAGCCCGCCTGCCGCAACTAAGACCTGATACAACCAAATACATAAATGTTAAGAAAAAAATGTTATGCTAAATGAAAGAAGTCAGTACAAAAGATAACATATTGTGTGATTGCACTTGTATGAAACGTCTAGAGAAAGCAAATCTATAGAGACAGAAAGTAGATGAGTGGTTACCTGTGGCTGGAGACAGAACAGATATTAACTGTACATGGGAACGGGGGAGCTTATAGGGGTGATGAGAAAGTTCTAAAAACTGGATTTCGATGATAGTTATACAACTCAATCAATTTAATGAAAATCATTGAATTGTACACCAAAAATTTTAAAATAACAATAATGCCAGGCTTTTCTTAGCCTGAGATTAAATAAAATGCCCTTGCTATACCTTCCCTTGGTCCCTACTTTAGAAAGTTTCACCCCACTTGCAAGTACTTGGATTTGGTCTCAGACACATGTGGATTCTAGTCTCAGCTGTGCCATTTGTTGGCATGATCTTGGACAAGTCACTTGCCCTCCTTAAGACTTCAGGAGATAGGTACCTTTGTATTAAATTATTTGTCATAGTCTCAAAATGTTGTCTATGTTTGTGTCCTTTCTACATAACTGGACCATGCACTAAGGGCTTGTTCTTCCATCTCTCTTGTACCATACCCTGTGACACAGCTCAGGTCTCTGGGCAGTGCAGCATGGTGGGTAAAACCTCTGCATCCAGGGTGCTTGGATTTGAACCTACTTCCCAGCTGTGTGACCATGGCCAAGGTATTTAACCACTCTCTTCCATCATTCTTAAATGTTTTTTTGTGAGTTATTAAGGTTCTTACGAAAATTAAATGAGATGATACACATACATGCTGATACATATACAGTGCTTAGAACAGTGCCTGGCCCATAGCAAATACTATGTGTTAGCTATTATCTGTATACCCCATATTCGGACAGATACAAATAACATACATCTGCTTGGCGTTTCACTTCCCAGGAGTGTTTGGGTCCACTCTGGACATGCATCACCACCAACCAGCATTAGTAACACTCTTCAACAGCAAACGCTCACCGTGACCTCTGAACAACCTGGGTATTTGTGCTTCTCCCAGCAGATCCTTTTATCCCTCACCTCAGCTTCTCATCAAGGTAGGCTGTCTTGGGACTTCCCTGGTGGTGCAGTGCACTCTGCACTCCCAACGCAGGGGGCCTGGGTTCGACCCCTGGCCAGGGAACTAGATCTCACATACATGCTGCAACTAAGGAGCCCACGAGCCGCAACTAAGACCCGGTGCAACCAAATAAATAAATAAATATTTTTTTAAAAAACAAAGTAGGCTGGCTTTTAGTAAAAACTCAACAAATGCTTTTGTACTCACATTATGTACTAGTAAATTCCATTAATTTGTTGAATCGTGCATTTAGCATACAGTAATTGAAAGCTGACTGAGTGCCAGAATCCTAAGAGGTAGGGACTAAACACAGAAAAAGGTACTGATATAATCCTTGTCCTCAAGAAGTTTGTGATCAGAATCAGAGGTTCCCAAACTCCCTGGGCATCAGTGACCTGGAGAAACAGCAGGGTGGTAAGGTATGGCATGGGAAAGGAAGGTTTAAGTATAACTCCCCCGCCCTATCACCTCCATCCACCCCATAAAGTTACTTTGAAGTAAAAACAATTTTTTAAAAACAAATGTAGGGCTTCCCTGGTGGCGCAGTGGTTGAGAGTCCGCCTGCCGATGCAGGGGACACGGGTTTGTGCCCCGGTCCAGGAAGATCCCACATGCCGCGGAGCGGCTGGGCCCGTGAGCCATGGTCGCTGAGCCTGCGCGTCTGGAGCCTGTGCTCCGCAATGGAACAGGCCACAACAGTGAGAGGCCCGCGTACCGCAAAAAAACAAACAAAAAAAAAACAAATGTAGTATCTGCGGAAAGCCATCTTTAGAAAACTTTGCTATTTTCATTGATCTGTAACATGCAATCAGTGTAAACACAGCATGCTTTAGGGAGAGTGGGAGGGAGGGAGACGCAAGAGGGAAGACATATGGGAACATATGTATATGTATAACTGATTCACTTTGTTATAAAGCAGAAACTAACACACCATTGTAAAGCAATTATACCCCAATAAAGATGTTTAAAAAAAAAAAAAAAACACAGCATGCTTGCTATGCAAACACAGTCTCAGGTAAGTCCCCCGGGGCGGGGGTCACTCCCCAAAACAAACTCCTGAGTTTCCCCTATGTTGAAATTTTGGAGCTGTCATCAAGGTATCAAGCATTGTTTGTTCATTTACTTATTTAATCAGTATGCTGGTGGTTTTATAAAATACAGATCCACTAGACTTTCTGACTCAGAATCTCTAGGGGTAGAATCCAGGTACCTGTACTGTTAACAACATTCTCGGGGTTCAGTTAATGGATCTGCTTTGGGGAACCACTGCCCTACGTCACAGGTTGCGTCCCACAGGGAGGATGGATTAAACTAAAGACAGGAAGAGCAGTGAGGAGGTAAGAGGTGAGGACAGGTGAGCCAGGCAAGGAGGATGTGGTGGGCTTAGCCCCCCAAGATGTCCATGGCACCATCCTGAATGTTGAACCTGTGAATAATGCCTGACATGGCAAAAAGGACTTTGCAGATGTGATTAGGGATCTTGAGAGAGGAAGATTATCTGGATTATCTGGGTGAGCCCTTAATGTAACCACAGGATCCTTATAAGAGGGAAGGAGAGAGAGATTCAGCTGCAGAAGAGGAAGAAAACCTTGGATGAGTGACAACGGATGCAGGGAGAGAAAAGCTGATGTGCTTGGAAGAAGCAGCCATCAGCCGAGAAATGCAGGCGGCTCCCAGAAACGAGAAAACATGAGGAAATGGATTCTGCCCTAGAGTCTCCAGAGGGAGCCAGCCCTACTGACACCTTGATTTCAGACCTGTAAGACTCATTTCAGACGTCCGGCCCCCAGAATTGTAAGAGAATAAATTTGCGGGTTTTTTTTAAGCCATTATGTTGATGGTTATTTGTTACAGCAGCCATAGGAAACTAATACACAGGATTAAAAAAAAAAAAACGAATACAGCTGACCTTGAACATGAGTGTTAATCCACATATAATTTACAGTCGGACCTCTGCGTCAGTGATTATTCTGCATGCTCAGATTCAACCAGTGGACCATGTAGTGCTGTAGTATTTTTGATTGAAAATTATCCGCACATAAGCCGAACCATGCAGTTCAAACCTGTTGTTCAAGTGTCAGATGTACAGAAATACGTAGGTGTGAAACCATTAAGATCTGGCAATAATTGGTAGGATATACAAGGTTTAAAAAAAGAAAGCGAGAGAGAAGGAAGAATCAAGAATGAGTCTAAGGATTTCCCTGGCAGTCCAGTGATTAAGACTCTGTGGTTCACCTGCAGGGGACGTGGGTTTGATCCCTACGTCTGGGAACGAAGATCCCACACGCTGCGCAACACGGCCAAAAAAAAATAATAAATAAGTCTAGATTTCTAATTGTTGATGAATGAATTGGTTTGGTTGCTGACCCCAAATAAAGGAGGAGGTTAAAAAAAAAAAAAAAAAGAATTCGCTGTTTGGGCCTTTACTCAGGGGATGTACAAGTGAAGACGGTCAGCAGGCAGTTGGATGTACAGGTTTAAGGTTTGGATTCTATCATTTGCAAAAGGGAAGGATGAAATATTCCACATCTGGTGGTCATGAGGACTAAGGAGACAGTGTGTGTGAAAGCCTGGCATGTGTAGGTATTCAACAGATGTCAGAGGAAATACCTCCACCACGACATAATTCCATGATCTGGGGTTTGTTCCAAGGCAAAGTGGGCTATGCGACTCTGCCCCTTATCTGCACCACTACCTCATCAGTCCGTTTGGCAGAATGCAAAATGCTGACTGGAGCGATCGTTAAAATAGTCACTAACACCAGCTAAGGTTTAAGTGCCTGGTGAAAAGTGCCTCTACTGACCCCAGAGGAAGACACAGGCTAATGCAGCCGGTCGGTATTTCTTAAATGAGTAAAGCCTCGTTAATTGGGACACAGAGAGGCTCAAGGAGAGTTTAGGTTGTCCTCTCTTTAAAGAGGAAGAGTTTGGGAAGCAAATGAAGAGTTTAACAAGATTTCCAGAGGGACTATTTAAATGCCTTAGAAAAACAAGCTGCTTTTAATCACCTTCAAACACTTGAGGAGCACCGCTGGCGGTCCAACCGATTTGTGATTGGCAAACCATTTCTAAGTCTCTATTAAACAAGTGCTGGGGATAAACGAAGGAATCATTTTAAAGCCTGGTTCTATTTCCTGGAAATAGCGAAGCTGTTTCCTTTAAAAATATTTCACCATTCTGATATGCCATTCATTCTGACTGAACTTCCTCTAACAAGGAGTCAGACAAATGAGGGTTTCATAGAACTTTTTCTCCAGAGCTCCTCCTCCACCGCCTATCCTAGCCACGAATTTGGGGGGTTCCTGGACCCAATTCCAATGTATGGGTGTGTGTAGTAGGGGTGGGGTGCTCCCCATACCACCAAGCAATTCTCAGGACACCAGCTGGGTGTCCTATGATTCAATTCAGTTCTGCCACTGTCCACCCAGAGATAGCATCAGGTTTCACAGGGTAAGAGTTCAGTCACACAAGAGTGCCCCCTGGTCCCCGCCACCCATTTCAATCATTTCCTGTGCTTCTGACTAACTGGCTACAGATTGGATGTTCCAGTGACCCCCTCTCCCTTATGCCAATAACAATTTCAGGTTGTCACCTGTGCTTCTGACCAACGAGCTATAAATTGGAGGTTCCTGGGCTTCCCCGGTGGCGTAGTGGTTGGAGTCCGCCTGCCAATGCAGGGGACACGGGTTCGTGCCCCGGTCCGGGAGGATTCCATGTGCCGCAGAGCGGCTGGGCCCGTGAGCCGTGGTCGCTGGGCCTGTGCGTCCGGAGCCTGTGCTCCGCGACGGGAGAGGTCACAGCAGTGAGAGGCTCGCCGACCGCCAAAAAAAAAAAAAAAAAA
>NW_020173512.1:663036-693554 GCF_003031525.2 Neophocaena asiaeorientalis asiaeorientalis | reverse complement strand
TCCCAAAAAAAAAAAAAAAAAAAATTGGAGGTTCCTACAGCCTCCCTCCATTAATTTGCAACAGTGGCTCACAGAACTCAGAGAAACATTTGTTTACTACGTTATCAGTTTATTATAAAAGGATGCAGCTCAGGACTAGCCAGATGGAAGAGATGCATGGGGCAAGGCATAGGGAAAGGGTGCAGAGCTTCCACACTCTCTGAGGGCACCACTCTCTCTGTATCTACACATGTTCACCAACCTGGAAGCTCTCCAAACCTCATCCTTCTGAATTTTTATGGAGGTTTTATTACATAGGAATGATTGATTTCATCACTGGCCATTGGCTGTTAATCTAACTTTTGGTTCCTTTCCCTTCTCTCCTCCCCAGGGGTCAAGGCGAAGGGACTGAAAGTTCCAACACTCTAATCACATGGTTGGTTCTCCTGGCAACCAGACCCCCAGCCTTAGTTGTGATACAAAAGTTGCCTCACTAATATAAAAAAAAATTGTCACTTTCATCACTTAGGAAATGCCAAGGGTTTTAGGAGCTCTGTGCCAGAAATTTGACGAAGACCAAATACATATTTCATAAGAAGTCAGGGAAAAACCTAGGGTTGATCCTCAGTACGCTTGCATGTCCCTATCAAATCCGTCACCGAGACCTGACCATCTCTACACACTTTTCCTTTATTTTCACCCTCAAAATTCTAGTCCCTAACACCTATTTATGATAAAAACTCTCAACAAAGGTATGTAGAGGGAATGTACCTCAACATAATAAAGGCCATATACAACATGTCCACAGCTAACATCATATATAACAGTGAGAAACTGAAAGCCTTTCCTCTAGGATCAGGAACAAGACAAGGATGCCCACCTTCACCACTTTTATTCAACACAGTAATGGCAGTGCAAGCCAGAGCAATTAGGCAAGAAAAAGAAATATAAGGCATCCAACTGGAAAGGAAGAAGTAAACTGTCACTAACTGCAGATAACATGATATCATATACACCATATGTCATATGTAGAAAATCCTACAGACTCCATCAAAAAACTGCTAGGACTAATAAATTCAGTAAATTTTAAAAAATAAATAAATTTATTTATTTATTTTTGGCTGCATTGGGTCCTTGCTGCTGCATGCAGGCTTCTTCTCTGGTTGCGGCAAGTGAGGCCTACTCTTTGTTGAGGTATGTGGGCTTCTCACTGCAGTGGCTTCTCTTGTTGCGGAGCACAGGCTCTAGGCACATAGGCTTCAGTAGTTGCGGCACATGCGCTCAGGAGTTGGGGCTCACGGGCTCTAGAGCACAGGCTCAGTACTTGTGGCACACAGGCTTAGTTACTCCATGGCATGTGGGATCTTCCCGGACCAGGGCTTGAACCTCTGTCTGCTGTATTGGCAGGCAGATTCTTAACCACTGCACCACCAAGGAAGTCCCTGAATTCAGTAAAACTGTAGGATACAAAATCAGTACACAAGAAATCTGTTGTGTCCCTATATACTAATAGTGAACTGTCAGAAAGAGAAATTAAGAAAACAATCCCACTTATAATTGCATCAAAAGGAATAAAATACCTAGGAATAAATTTAACCAAGGAGGTGAAAACCATGTACTGAAAAGTATGAGACATTAGTAAAAGAAACTGAAGAAGACACAAATAAATGGAAAGATATTCCATGCTCATGGATTGGAAGAATTAATATTGTTAACATGTCCATACTACCCAAAGCAATCTACAGATTCAATATAAGCCCTATCGAAGTTCCAATGGCATTTTTCGAAGAAATAGAATAGGGCTTCCCTGGTGGTACAGTGGTTAAGAATCGCCTGCCAATGCAGGGGATACAGGTTCAAGCCCTAGTCTGGGAAGATCCCACATGCCACGAAGCAACTAAGCCCGTGTGCCACAACTACTGAGCCTGTGCTCTAGAGCCCACAAGCCACAACTACTGAAGCCTGCATGCCACAACTACTGAAGACCGCATGCCTAGAGCCCATACTCTACAACAAGAGAAGCCACTGCAATGAGAAGCCCGCACACAGAAACGAAGAGTAGCCCCCGATCGCCACGACTAGAGAAAGCCTGCATGCAGCAATGAAGACGCAACACAGCCAAAAATAATGAAAAAATAAAATGACTTTAAAAAAAAGTATTAAAAAAAGAAATAGAATAAATAATGCTAAAATTCACATGGAAACAAAAAAGACCGCAAATAGCCAAAGCAACATTCAGTAAGAAAAACAAAGCTGAGGACATCATGATTCTTGGTTTCAAACTATATTACAAAGTTATAGCAATCAAAACAGTATGGTATTGGCATAAAAACAGACATATAGATCAGTGAAATAGAATAGAGAGCCCAGAAATAAACCCACGAATATATGGTCAATTAATTTACAACAAAGGAGCCAAAAATATCCAATGGGAAAAGGACAGTCTCTTCAATAAATGGTGCTGGGAAAACTGGACAGCCACACGCAAAAGAGTGAAACCTGACCACTGTCTTATACCATACACAAAAATTAACTCAAAAAGGTAAACACGTGAACATAAAACCTGAAACCATATAACTCCTAGAAGAAAACATAGGCAATAATCTCCTTGACGTAGGTCTTGATGATGATTTTTTGAATCTGACAACATAAGCAAAAGCAACAAAAGCAAAAATAAATAAGTGGATTACATTAAATGATAAAGCTTCCATAAAGCAAAGGAAACCATCAACAAAATGGAAAGGCAATCTACTGAATAGGAGAAAATATTTGCAAATCGTATATCTGATAAGGAGCTAATATACAAAGAACACATCAAGTCAGTGGCAAAAACCCAAGAAAATCTAATTAAAACATGGGCAGATATGCTCAATAGATATTTTTCCAAAGAAGACATACAGATGGCCAACAGGTACATGAAAAGATGCTCAAAGCCATTAATTACCCGGGAAATGCAAATTAAAACCACAATGAGGTATCCCCTCACACCTGTAAGAATGGCTATTATCAAAAAGACAAGCAATAACAAGTGTTGACAAGGATGTGGAGAAGTGTTGATGGGAGTGTAAACTGGTACAGCCACTATGGAAAACAGGACAGTGGTTCCTCAAAAAATTAAAAATACAACCACCATATGATCCAGAAATTCTACTTCTGGGTATTTACCTGAAGAAAACAAAGACACTAATTTGAAAAGATATATGTACCCCCATGTTTTTAAACACATACACACACATATATACGTAGAGTAGAACATTATCCAGCCACAAAATAGAACTAAATCTTGCCGTTTGCAGCAACATAAATGGACCTTGAGGGTATTATGCTAAGTGAAATAAGTCACAGAGACTATTACCAAATGATCTTACTTATATGGGGAAGAGAAAAACAAAAACACAAAAAAACAAGATCATAGATACAGAGAACAGAAGATTGGTGGTTGCCAGAGGTGGGGGGTTGGGGTGAAGGATGGGAGGAATGGGTTAAAAAAAAATTAAGAAAAAATTCTAGTCCCAGCTCCCATCACCTCCTACCTGGACTACTGCAACAGTTCTTCCTCTAGTTTGTTGGATCTACTCAATGCCCTTCTAATTCCCCCTTCTGACAAGTGCCAGTGAGATCTATCCAAAATAAAGTGTAGCCTCTAGAGTCAGATTGAATGGGATCATTAGCCGTGGGGCATTTCTCACCCATAGCCTTTCTGGGCCTCTCTGTGTTCATCTACAAAACTGATAATAGTCACTGCCTCTGAGGTTTCAGGTGAGGGTTAAGTGAAAGTGAAGTGCTTTCCTTCCTGCCTGCAAATAGCAACTGCTCAGTAAATATTAAGTTGCATGACTATGACCACTTGGCCTCTCCACCAGCCAGCCAGTTAGGACAATCTCACCCCAGCTATTATGAACAAACTCATGCTTACTCTACAACATTCATTCATCAGTTTATACAGGTCAAGTGCAAAGTGAGGTTTACATCTTGTTTTCTTTTCCATCATTTTTGAGGCGCACAGTTAGGAGAAAATGCATATAACTTAAACGAAACCAATCATACTTAGGAAGGGTTTAAGTCACAGATATAAAAGGAGCGTTTAAAATAGGAGTAGATGGACCATTTCGTAATTCTTCCTTTAAGGTTAATACAATTCCTTTCACACTCCTAACAGATTCTTCCCATAACTTATCCCTTATGGCCCCCAGTAAAAAACAAAAACATGTTCAAAGAAATAAAAAAAACGACTATAAGCAGAGTGGGCCATTAAGCATTGTGAAGGGCACTTCGTCAGAATATGAAGAAAGAACTTAATCCTTAGCTGACCAGAGATAAACAATGAAAATTCAGAAGGTAACGCTACTCTGAAATCTTCATCGTAACTCTCTCTAGACACAAATAAGAGTTTTCTATCAGGTGATTCCTTTTATCTCAGGAGCTGTTCTAATTGCTCAAAATGTGCTCCGAGTTGGGTAATTCAAAAGCAAAGTCTTTCACCACCATATTTTGCTGGAAAAGCTTATTATCTCAGTGTGAAGGAAGCTTTCTCTAAAATGATGAAAAGGATAGTTTTAAATGAAATACTGTTTTATTCCTTTTAAAGGACTCAGGGCTGCAATTAGTACTTTAAGAGGCTCTAAGGACCAAAGACATTACAATGGCTTCCTCCCTCACCCCACCTCGTATTTCAAAATAAAAATGACCCTAAGATAAGTGGGGAAAAAGGCCAAAGTTCTACTTTTCCCCAAGGACTACATTATTGATTTCCTTGAAATAGCATATATTTAATTCTTTCTCAAAAATTTTTTCTTGGTGAAGTTGCTTTGTTGGTTTAATTTGCCTACCAGGGCCTCAGCACTGTAAGGACTCATACAACTCAAACTAGTTTGGCACAGAGTGGTCTAGCAAAGGTGGAACTTAAAGACTTGGATCCAAATCCCAGCTGAGCCACTTACTACCTGTGTGACCCTAGGCTAGTTCCTTCTCTCTTAGCATCAGTCATTTTGTGTGTGGCTAAAACGTGGCTGTGTGGGGATAAGAACAAATAAACAGAAACGCAGCCCCCTAAATCTATCCCCTCAAGTTGCTAACTAAATAACAGTATAGAGCTCTTTGCAATTAACCCATCACTTGTATGTAAATAGTGCCTCAGCAAAGCACTATTGATTTCCTTAAGTAAATGAAACAGGCACCCTTACACAGTTTATTTACTTTTAAATTTGCTTATCATGTTCAGATGACAGAGAATGTTTCAAAAACTCCACAGGTTTCAATTTATCAGAATTTAAGTTAATGAGTTTTTGGTATCCTAACATGCGGAGAGAAGGAATGAACAAAGAAGAGAAGGAAATTATGTAAAATGACCATTAAAGATAACAGAACACCATATTGTCAGTATATTTTAAGCATTTGGGAAGTAAACAAAATATTTGTTGCAGGAGTATGCTTGACACCTGCTGTGAAACCCACTTCCATGAGAAGGTGAAGGCTTTCAATACCTGCTCAATTACCTCGTGCCTTGTCACTACGTTAGGTGACTGAAATTTTAAAGAAAAAAGAGATGGTACCAGTTAACACATCTGAATACACCTCATCCCTGCAGGAGTCATTCATTCAGCCAACATTTTACTGAGTCTACTCAACACCAACCCATTGTGTTAGATAATTAGGATGAAATAACCAACAAGACTCATATATGGCCCTCGTCACATGGAACATACATGTTTGGAAGGGGGAAGAAAGGTGCTCTTGAGGACACTTATTTGCCAGTAACGGTGTGCCAGGCACTGCTTTAGCACATTACACATGAATGGATTTGTTATGAATTTCACTGACAGTACTGAATTAGAAGTTATGCAATTCCCATCTCTCCTTTTCTTGCAGTTACCATCAAAAGTTGTTAACTGGAAGGGATAAATTAAAGGTTGGGATTAATATACACACACTATACTATATCTATCTATCTATAATAGATAACCAACAAAGACCTGCTGTATAGCACAGGGAACTATACTCAATATTTTGTAATAACCTATAAGGGAAGAGAATCTGAAAAAGGATATACACACACACACACATATATATGAAACTAAATCAGTGTGCTGTACACCTGAAACTGAATCACGGTGCTGTACACCTGAAACTAACATAACATTGTAAATCAACTATACTTCAATCTTTTTAAAAAGTTGTTAACTGGCTTCTCTGGTGGCGCAGTGGTTGAGAGTCCGCCTGCCGATGCAGGGGACATGGGTTCGTGCCCCGGTCCGGGAAGATCCCACATGCCGCTGAACGGCTGGGCCCGTGAGCCATGGCCACTGAGCCTGCGCGTCTGGAGCCTGTGTTCCGCAACGGGAAAAGCCACAACAGTGAGAGGCCCGCGTACCCAAAAAAAAAAAAAAAAAAAAAAAAAAAAGTTGTTAACTGAAAAACAATAACCACCACCATTAAACCTACATTTCTCCAAAATTGTTTTCTATGTAACTTATTTAAAGAGGGACACGTGTTCTTCAAAAATATCACTGTCATGAAAAAAAAACAAAACAACAACTGAAGAATTGATCAAAATTAAAGGAGACATAATAACAAAATGTAATATGCAATCTTGGTCTGAATCCTGTACTGTGGAAGAAAAATACAATAAAGGTCCTTATTGGATCAGTCAACAGAAGTGAGTAGATTAAATAAAAGTATTGATCAATGTTTAATTACCTGAAGTGGGTAACTGTAGTGCGGTTATGTAAGAGAATGTTTTGTTCTTAGGAATACACACTAAAGAACTTAAGGGTAAGGTGGCATAATGAATGCAACATAAGTACAAATGGTTTGGGAAAAATATTTTATATATGACAAATGACAAAGTAAATAGGGCAAGACTTTACAATGAGTGAATCTAGGTGAAAGGCATTGTGGAGTTTTTTTGTACTATCCTGGTAATTTTTTTTTGATACTTGTAATTCTTTGCAAATAGAAGTTTAAAAATTCTGTAAATCTAAAATGTAGGATCCCTAATAGCACAAAGGTAGGGATGAAAATTCCAAGTACATACTCTCTGCAGCTGGGGATCATTAAGAATGATGTCCTTTGACCAGATATTAAAATTCTGATCTGTCATGGTAAATTTCTATGCATTTGGACAATAAAATGGAACATTCTCCCAGTCTAGGATTTTATTATCATTCCTCTGAGAACGTATTCTTTGTCAGATATTCTTTATTTTGGCTCCAGATCACCTACAACTTCAGATTGTGTTTTGAAGTCAATTCACCTCTAAGGCCATCCAAATATTGAAAACGTCATTAAAATACAAAGTAGAACTGAATAGAGTTTTGTGTTAAAATTCTTCCAGGACTTCCCTGGTGGCTCAGTGGTTAGGAATCCTCCTGTCAATGCAGAGGACACGGGTTCGAGCCCTGGTCCGGGAAGATCCCACCTGCCACGGAGCAACTAGGCCCATGCGCCACAACTACTGAGCCTGAGCTCTAGAGCCCATGAGCCACAACTACTAAGCCCACGTGCTGCAGCTACTGAAGCCCACACGTCTAGAGGCCGTGCTCTGCAACAAGAGAAGCCACAGCAATGAGAAGCCCGCTCACTGCAACCAGAGAAAAAGCCCACTTGCAGCAACGAAGACCCAACGCAGCCAAAAATAAATAATTTTTTTTTAAAAAAGCAAATTAAAAAAAAAATTCTTCCAATGCGTTCCCATTGCCACTCATCACTGGGAAAGTTTTACTTGAAATCTAAAATCCCTAAGTAGCTTATTCTCTGGGTAGCTCAAACATAACTTTTTGCCCTGATTTAAAGTTTTCTTTAACAATGTGATTTATGTGCTAACTTAGACATATCTCAGGAGGTGAGGGATTCAAAGAGCAGCCATGACTTGGGACTTTGGGAGGGAATAATTTTATGGAGGCTCAGTTATAAATGAGGAAAATAATTCTTACCTCAGAGGGGATGATATAAGAGATAATTATCATTTGCAAAATGCCTCAAGGTCTTGAGATAAAAGGGGTCATTTTGGTGTATCACACTGTCATTTTTATTATGTGCTCTCTTATATTTCTTTTACAGAATATGCAGCAAAATCGTTTAAAATGAATTGAAGGTGGTTGCCTTACTTCACGGATTAAACAGAACAATCTACTTGTCCTTGGCCACAGGCAGAGTTCTTATCAATGGAATGAGGAATAAAGAAATTCCTAGCCTTGTTGCTTCTTTTTCACTGGCTTACTTAATGAGCTACATTATTTTCAATTTATTATTCTACTTTAATTATGTTCACATTATTATTTTAGTTTAATATGATACAAATGATGCTTGCCTTAGCACTTTTTAATGGTAAGCGTACAGCCAGGGTAATTCAGTTTCACTGTCTTAGTCTGTTTGGGCTGCTATAACAAAGTGCCATAGACTGTGTGGCCTATAAACAACAGAAATTTATTTCTCAGTCTTGGAGGCTAGAGTTTGAGATGAGGGTGCCAGCATGGTTAGGTTCTGCTGAGGGTCCTCTTCTGGCTTGTATACTGCCTCCTTCTCCTTGTATCTTCACATGAAGGAAAGTGGGCAAGGGAGCTCCCTGACCTCTTCTTATAAGGGCACTAATTCCATTCATGAGGGCTTCACCCCATGACCTAATTACCTCCACCTCTGAATCCCATCACATTGGGAGTCAGAATTTGGTGGGGAGAGGGACACAAACATTGAGTCTATAACATCCACCGGTATTTATTGAACACCTGTCCTGTGTTAGGCGCTAAGAGAAAACGGGTGGACAAATAGACCCACTTGCAGAGCTCACAAAGCT
Organism: Neophocaena asiaeorientalis asiaeorientalis; assembly: GCF_003031525.2. Lineage (NCBI taxonomy): Eukaryota > Metazoa > Chordata > Mammalia > Artiodactyla > Phocoenidae > Neophocaena > Neophocaena asiaeorientalis. The sequence goes on along the minus strand of NW_020173512.1, from coordinate 684,784 downwards.
GAGTCCAGTGGAGCAGAAACACGAGAAATAATCGTAAAATAAATATTCCATTTTAAAGTTTGACAAAAGACATAACCAGAGACCTGAGATTATTAGGATGGGACCTGATATAAATAAACTTCCAATAGATCTTCCTATTTCTGTTTGTAATAAATGTGATCACAGATGTCCTCAGAGTTAAAACACTTTAATAACACACTAATTTGTCAGGAACAGTATATCTAGGTCAAAGGAAGAGTTCAGTCTCATTTGTTAGAGCTGCTTTTGATTTTCTCTGAGTTTTAATATTTTTGAGGACATGATGGAACATTACAACTGTAGGAAAAATTGCAAACGCTGAGCAAAATCTGGTTCTTATATAATTGGCAGTAAGAATCAAGAGGAAATTTAAATTTCTAAAACCAAAAATAAACAATATTGCAATAGTGAATTTAGGGACAAAATATTTATGAGTCATTGCAATTCCCTAGTGAACATCTAGTTATCATTTACTGAATGCTTTCTATTTGTACAGAGTACAGGCTCAATAAATGATACCTAATTACTATGTTCTATTTTGGGGGCTCGTAATGTGGTAAGGACTCACTCAGAAATGTGGAGATGTCAAAAAGACCTGAAAAAAAAAAAAGGCAATCAGGAATTTCAGCTCTGTGGTAGAATGATCTCACAGGGACCCAGAAAATGGAACACTCTAGCCTAACGGTAAGAAGAGGACCCATCTTACTTCACAGAGACCTGAATGGATGGAAGATTTCCCTAGAGCAGTGGTTCTCAAAGTGTGGTCCTTGGATCACCAGCATCAGTGTCAACTAGGAATTTCTTAGCAATGCAAATTCTCAGCACCACTCCCCAGACCCACTAAATCAGAAATTCTGATGGTACAACAAGTATCTCTGTTTTAACAGGCCCTCCAGGCAAGGGCAGGAGACTGTTTCTGGATTTCCATCACCCTTACCATCTAGGATGATTCAGACAACAGTCACCAATTAAACAGAAGTCTCAAGATAAACAAGAATTGGAACATATAGACTGACTTACTGGAAGAGTCCAGAAGCATGGACTGTCTGTGCAAGTTTGAGAACCATTGCCCTAGACCAGACCTGACCTGGTTAACTCTGGCTAGTCCCTGGGTTTGGAAACCTTGACTTCAACAGTTACATGACTAGGCTTCTCCTCTCCTTTGGTTTTACTTCCATAGCTAACATTTGTTTTATTTTCTCTGTATCTCAATTCAAAAGGATCTGATTGGGGCAAGTTGTTACCAGCATTCCTACTGGACAAAGCTTTGGAGTCAGGCCAGATCATAGGCCACCAGCCAACCTATAAACTGGTTGCCCTGAGGTCCCATGCCCACCTCTGGTCCAATCAGCCAAGGCCACAGAGCTGGGGCTACCGGGAAGCTACATGGGCATTGATGCTTAATGAATGGCTTGGAGCTGTTTCTTGCAGTAAGAGATTGTAGGGAATGCTCTCCCTAGAAAGGGTCTGTTGGTCCCTTACTTTTATCGCCTAGAAATATTGACTGACCTAGCATAGACATGACCCCTTCTGATACAGGTTCAAGACTGAGTTGGTTTGTACTGAAATAACTGTGAAGCTGTTACAACTAAAGTCACTTAAATATTAATGTGTATAAATAATCACAGATGATTGGCCGTCCATTGGACCTATTATCTTCTTCTCCAATGAACATGTCATGTTAGGCCCTTGAGGTAAGGATCAGCACCAAAATATTCCCTGGCACATAGTGAGTGCTCAATAACCATTTTTTGGGCTTTCCTGGTGGTGCAGTGGTTGAGGATCCGCCTGCCGATTCAGGGGACGTGGGTTCGAGCCCTGGTCCGGGAGGATCCCACATGCCGCGGAGCGGTTGGGCCCGTGAGCCATGGCCACTGAGCCTGCGCGTCCAGAGCCTGTGCTCCACAACAGCAGAGGCCGCAACAGTGAGAGGCCCGCGTACCGCAAAAAACAAAACAAAACAAAACAAAACCTATTTGTTGAATGAATGGATGGATGGATGAGTGAGAAAAAGGAATCCACCTGGACATAGAGATTATCATGCTAAGTGAAGTAAGCCAGAGAGAGAAAGACAAGTATCATATGATATCACTTATATGTGGAATCTAAAAAATAACACAAATGAACTTATTTACAAAACAGAAACAAACTCACAGACATAGAAAACAACCTTATGATAACCAAAGGAGAGAGCAGTGGGGAGATAAATTGGGAGTATGGGATTTGCAGATACACTCTACTACATATAAAATAAACAACAAGGATTTACTGTACAGCACAGGGAACTGTATTCAATATCTTGTAATAACATCAATATAATGGAAAAGAATCAAATATATATATATATATAACTGAATTACTTTGCTGTACACCTGAAACTATCGTTATATTGTAAATCAACTATAATTCAATTTTTAAAAAAATTTATCTTTGGCTGTGCCGGGTCTTCGTTGCTGTGCGCGGGCTCCCTCTAGCTGCATCAAGTGGGGGCCGCCCTTCATTCTGGTGCGCAGGCTTCTCACTGCGGTGGCCTCTCCCGTTGCGGAGCACGGGCTCTAGGCACGCCGGCTTCAGTAGTTGTGGCTTGCAGGCTCTAGAGCGCAGGCTCAGTAATGGCGCACGGGCTTAGTTGCTCCGCGGCACGTGGGATCCTCCTAGACCAGGGCTCGAACCCGTGTCCCCTGCATTGGCAGGCAGATTCCTAACCATTGCACAACCGGGGAAGCCCCTATAATTCAATTTTCTTTAACAAAGGAATCTATCTGTTGGGGTGGGGGGAAGGTTAACACACACAAAAAAAGTTAACAAAAAATAATTTTTGATTCTTGTATTCAGTCTCAGGTTTAAAACTTTTGATTGAACAGCCTATATTTATATAGACTGTTGTTGAGAACATTTTATACAGCTTTCAAACAACGGAGCATACATAATATTTGTTGCAGCTTTGTGTAAAGTAGCTAAAGGTTACAGCCTAAATGACTCTCTATGGGAGCTTGGTTAAAAAAAGCACAGAACCAAAAAATTGAATAGTCTGGAGCTGTTTCATAATTTTTTTTTTTTTTTCGGTACGCGGGCCGCTCACCGCTGCGGCGTCTCCCGTTGCGGAGCACAGGCTCCGGATGCGCAGGCTCAGCGGCCATGGCTCACGGGCGCAGCTGCTCCGCGGCACGTGGGATCCCCCCGGACCGGGTCATGAACCCGCGTCCCCTGCATCGGCAGGCTGACTCTCAACCACTGTGCCACCAGGGAAGCCCGCTGTTTAATAATTTTAAATGAATTTCCTCATTAGTGTATGAAAGGTCTTTGCTACCATTGTTTCATTTCACTGATTAAACCAACTAATTTACTCACCCTTGTTTGCAGGTAGCAGTGAAATGAAGAATGAAAAATTCCTAGCCACGTAGCCATATTTAAAAAGCAGCTTTCTCATTAAAAAAAAAATCTGAAACGTAATATTGCCCATCAACTGTATTTCAATTGAAATAAAAAATAAGGAAGCAAAAAAAAGAATAAGGAAGCAGCTTATATCTTTTCTGATATGGAACAACCTCTCAGATATATTTGTGAGCAAAAAAAGCAAGATGCTGACAGCATATAGCAGCATTTGTGTAAATTAAAAGGGAGATCTATGTACAGACTATCGTAAGAAGTACATATAAGAAGCCTGTAAAGGCATTAAAATGTTGCCTTTGGGGAAGAGAACTGAGAAGAATGAGATGGAGAGGGCCTTCTCACTGTCTACCCCTTCATACTGTTGTCATTTTTAAGAAAACATGTATGTTTACTTATTCAACATGTCATTAACATACTTAAGGCGTTAACTCTTGGAAGATTTCACTTAAAAAAAATTAGGAGAATATGGATCTTGCAGCAATTACACCTGCATTCTGATTTCCTGTACATGCTACTATACTTTTAGAGGACAGAAAATTGTTTCTGCGTTTCTATTACCTTTCCCATCTAGGAAGATTTGGCCACCAAATACAGAAGTCTCAATTTCAATAATAAACAGAATGTATGGACTTACTTCATGGACGAGTCCAGAAACATGGCAGGATTCAGGTGCAATTTGATTCTGAGGTTCACCATCTTTTGGGGCTTCACCGCTCTCTCCATTCAATTCTCTCAATCTGGCCTCCTCTGCACTAGTACTGGCCCCAGGGTGGCATGCCCTATTGGTGGCAAAAATCACCACTGCTGTTCCAGGTGCTGCCGCTACCACGCAGCCCAGCATGAAGGAAGCCTCTGTCCCAGCATTCCAAGTGCAGCGCCCGAGGTTCGCTCCAGGAACCAGCCTAGCTCCCACGTGCAGCCCGGCATCCGTGACTGTGGCCAGGTGAACAGAATGGGCTGCACCTGGCTTCCCTGCTCCTACCCTGGGGAGGGTAGAATTCACTTCCCTGGTACCACAGGCGGCCTCAAATGCAGGATTGGGAAGGAAGAACCGGGGAGTAGAGGCTGATAGCAAATACCAGGAATTGTCCCCCAAAAGTTGATCTTCAGCTTTGCAAAAATGAGGGCTTGGCTAAATCTCTGCACTTTGTCCCAGAGTTATGCTATACACCCCCAACCTTTTTTTTTTTTCTCACAGTGAAGATGCCTTGGCAATCAGTCTACTGGCTGGGCAACCGGTGTCTTAGATAACATCACACGTTTTTTTGTTTTTGTTTTTGTTTTTTTGCGGTACGCGGGCCTCTCACTGCTGTGGCTTCTCCCGTTGCGGAGCACAGGCTCCGGACGCACAGGCTCAGCGGCCATGGCTCACGGGCCCAGCCGCTCCGCGGTATGTGGGATCCCCCCGGAACGGAGCACGAACCCGTGTCCCCTGCATCGGCAGGCGGACTCTCAACGACTGCGCCACCAAGGAAGCCCCATCACACGTTCTTGAAATAAAAAAACAATATTGTTTTCTCATCTGACAGTTTGACTCTTTAATACTATGCAATGAGCACCCATCCTGGAAGTACACTATCACCAAGGCAAGATGAAAACGTCATCTTAGTATGACGAAGGGAGAACAGTGCCATTTGGACTCTGCTTCTCCGTGGGAGGAGATCTCCATGGTCACAGTCGGCTTTTATCTACGATTTTGAAACATAAATCTCAGCTTTGAATACTGCCGAGTTTGCTGGCCTTTTCTGAACCCAGAATCTGGCAGAGCCAACTACTCACAAAATGCGAGCTGCTTGTTACCACTGAGGCTCTCAGCTGGTTGTGAGATTGCTGGAGATATTAGCCAGCCACGGAACCCACAGATACAAACTGTGCCCTTGCAGGGGGCCACACCTGGGGTACGAGCTGGGGATAGTGTAGTGAAAGGAGACAGGGTCCTAGCCCCCTGGACCTTGCTCCAGCAGGGAAGGCAGACAGTAAACATACTCATTTAAACAGTTAAGTAATTACAAACTGCAGAAACTCTCTGCGATTTGTCCCCTGCTCATACCCTCCTGCTTATCAAGGATGCTTTCCCCCTCATTCTCTGCAAGGCAGATGCCTGGATCTTTTATGTCCTAGAACCAGCCCTGATCCCATCTACCCCTCTGAACATACACACTTCAATCACACACTGTTCCCTATACAGGAAATAGCCTCCCTAATACCCTACCACCTCCTTCCCTTTCACCAGGTTAACCTCGCTTTCTTCTTTGGATTTCAGTTTAAACTACACTTCCTAAGGGAATCCTTCCCTGAGATTCGATCAGCTATTTTTATAGGGTCTTCCAGCCGCATCTGTGTTTCCCTCTTGGCACAGGGGCTCTTCAGAATTAGACATCTATTTGGGAGATATTTGATTACTCTCTGCCTCCACAACCAGACTCTACGTTTCAAGAAGGTAAAACCAGTGTCTAGTGTTTTCACCTTTGTATTTTCATGCCATACCAAGCATGCTCCGCCCCAGGACCTTTGCCCGTGCTGGTCCCTCCACCTGGAACACTGTCTCCCAGATGGCCACATGGTCCACTCTCTGACTTCCTTCAGGTTTCTGCTCAGATATGAACTTAGCCATGAGGCCTTCCCTGACTCCTTTACACAAAATAACAGTCCCAACTCAGGGCATCACAATTCCCTTTATCTTGCCCTGTAGAGCACCTCTACTATTCAAAGACTCTATTTTCTTCATGTTTGTATGGCTCCACTAAAATGGAAGCTCCATGAGAATAGAGCTTTTGTTCATTTCGTTGACTACATTTTCCTTGGAAGCTCACCTGTCTGGTACATATTAGGTGCTCAGTAGATATTTATTGAATGAATGGCTGAATCAGTACCTAGTGCTTAGAAAATTGTCGTCACATAGTAGGCACTCAGTAAACATTTTTGAGTGAATAAGTGCCTGTATGAAGAAGTATAGGTGCTGCTCAAACAAATGCAGAACATTTAACCTCCTTGTAAGTCATATAAGGTATATAGAATAAAAAAGGGGTTTCAGCCATTTTGATTACATTATGCCCATATAGGCATACCTCAGAGACACTGCGGGTTCCGTTCCAGACCATTGCAATAAAGTGAACATCGCAATAAACCAAGTTGCTAGGAGTTTTTGGCTTCCTAATGCCAGTAGTTATGTTTATACTATACCATAGTCCATTAAGTGTGCAATAGCATTATGTCTAAAAGAACAATGTATTTATCTTAATTAAAAAATACTTCATTGCTAAAAAATGCTAACCATCACCTGAGCTTTTTTGCTGGTGGAGGGACTTGCTTTCATGTCGATGGCTGCTGACTGATCGGGGTGGTGGTTGCTGAAGGCTGGGGTGGCTGTGACTATGTCTTTTTTAAAAAAAATAATTTATTTATTCATTTATGTATTTTTGGCTGCGTTGGGTCTTCGTTGCTGCATGCAGGCTTTCTCTAGTTGTGGGAGCGGGGGCTATTCTTCGTTGCGGTGTGCGGACTTCTCATTGCGGTGGCTTCTCTTGTTGCAGAGCATGGGCTCTAGGCGTACGGGCTCCAGTAGTTGTGGCACACAGGCTCAGTAGTTGTGGCTCACGGGCTCTAGAGTGCAGGCTCAGTAGTTGTGGCTCACGGGCTTAGTTGCTCCGTGGCGTGTGGGACCTTTCCAGACCAGGGCTCAAACCCGTGTCCCTGGCACTGGCAGGTGGCAGGTGGGTTCTTAACCACTGCGCCACCAGGGAAGTCCTATGGCAATGTCTTAAAATAAGACAACAATGAAATTTGCCACACCACAATTGGCACAAGAGTGCCATACCACTCTTACTTTACCAAATGATTTCTCTGTAACATGCAATGCTGTTTGATAGCCACAGTAGAACTTCCTTCAAGTTGGAGCCAACCTTCTCAAATCCTGCTGCTGCTTTATCAATTAAGTTTATGTCATATTCTAAATCCTTTGTTGTCATTTTGGTAATCCTCACAGCATCTCCTCCAGGAGTAGATTCCATCTCAAGAAACCATTTTCTGTGCATAAGAAGCAACTCCTCATCCATTCAAGTCTTATCCTGAGACTGCAGCAATTCAGTCACATCTTCAGGCTCTACTTCTAATTCTAGCTCTCTTGCTGTTTCCACCAGAGCTGTAGTAACTTGCTTCACTGAAGCTTTGGACCCCTCAAAGTCATACATGAGGGTTGGAATAGACTTCTTCCAAACTCCTGTTAATATTGATACTTGACCTCTATTAATATTGACCTCTTCCTATGAATCTTGAATGTTCTTAATGGCATCAGAATGGTGAATCCTTTCCAGAAGGTTTTCGATTTTGCCCACATCCATCAGAGGAATCACTATCTATGACAGCTATAGCCTTATGAAATATATTTCCTAAATAATAAGATTTGGAAGTAAAAATGACTCCTTGATCCACAAGCTGCAGAATGGATGCTATGTTAGCAGGCATGAAAACAACATTAATCTTGTTGTACGTCTCCTTCAGAGCTCTTGGGTGACCAGGTGCACTGTCAATGAGCAGTAACATTTTGAAAGGAATCTTTTTTTTTTTCTGAGGAGTAGTTCCAACAGTGGGCTTAAAATATTCAGTTAACCATGTTGTAAACAGATGTGCTAGCTGTCATCCAGGCTTTGCTGTTGCATTGATGGAACACAGGCAGAGTAGATTTAGCATAATTCTTAAGGGCCCTAGGATTCTCAGAATGGTAAATGAGCATTGGCTTCAATGGCAAATCACCAGCTGCTTTAGCCATAACAAGAGAGTCAGCCTGTCCTTTGAAGCTTTGAAGCCAGATATTGACTTCTCCTCTCTAGCTATTGAAATCCTAGATGACATCTTCTTCCAAGGGAAAGTTGTTTTATCAACATTGAAAATCTCTTGTTCAGTATAGCCACCTTCATAAATTATCTTAGCTAGATATTCTGGATACCTTGCTGTAGCTTCTACACCAGCACTTGCTGCTTCACCCTGCACTTTTATGTTACAGAGATGGCTTCTTTCCTTAGGCCTCGTGAACCAACCTCTGATAGCTTCAAACTCTTGTTCTGCAGCTTCCTCACTTCTCTCAGCCTTCATAGAATAGAAGAGAGTTAGGACCTGGCTCCAGATTAGGCTTTGGCTTAAGGGAATGTTGTGGCTGGTTTGATCTTCTATCCAGACCACTAACACTTTCTCCACATCAGCAGTAAGGCTGTTTCACTTTCTTATCATTTATGGGTTCACTGGAACAGCGGTTGTAATATTCTTCAAGAACGTTTCCTCTGTGTTCACAACTTGGCTAACTGTTTGGTGCAAGAGGCCTGACTTTTGGCCTGTCTATGCTTTTGACTTGCCTTCCTCACTAAGCTTCATCATTTCTAGTGTATGACTTAAAATGAGAGACATGTGAAGATTGCTGGGGAAGATGGCAGAAGAGTAAGACGCGGAGATCAGATTCCTCCCCACAGATACACCAGAAATACATCTACACGTGGAACAACTCCTACAAAACACCTACTGAACACTGGCAGAAGACCTCAGACCTCCCAAAAGGCAAGAACCGCCCCCCCAGCCACGTACCTGGGTAGGGCAAAAGAAAAAAGAATAAACAGAGACAAAAGGATAGGGAAGGGACCTGCACCAGTGGGAGGGAGCTGTGAAGGAGGAAAGGTTTCCCCACACTAGGAAGCCCCTACGAAGGCGGAGACTGCGGGTGGCGGAGGGGGAAAGCTTCGGAGCTGCGAAGGAGAGCACAGCAACAGGGTGCAGAGGGCAAAGCGGATAGATTCCCGCACAGAGGATCTGTGCTGACTGGCACTCACCAGGCCGAGAGGCTTGTCTGCTCACCCGCCAGGGCGGGCGGTGCTGGGAGTTGAGGCTCGGCTTCGGTGGGAGCGCCGGGAGAGGACTGGGGTTGGCGGCGTGAGCACAGCCTGCAGGGGGTTGGTGCGCAGCGGCTAGCCGGGAGGGAGTCCGGAGAAAGGTGTGGACCTGCCGAAGAGGCAAGAGACTTTTTCTTCCCTCTTTGTTTCCTGGTGCGCGAGGGGAGGGGATTAAGAGTCCCGGGATCCAGGGACAACTCCCCCGGAAGAACGCACAGCGCGCCTCACGCTGGTGCAACGTTACGCCAGCCTCTGCCGCCGCAGGCTCGCACCGCACTCCCCCACGGCCTGAGTGAGCCAGAGCCCCTTTGCTTCCACCATTTGTCCTACGGTTCTATCCGTCCGTTTTTCTTGTTTTTTTAAAAATTGTTTTTCTTTTTTTTCATACAGGCGAATTCTATCAGACATTTAGAGAAGAGCTAACACCTATCCTTCTCAAACTCTTACAGAATATAGCAGAGGGAAGAACAGTCTATGATTAGTGGGAAGCAGCCTCATAGCACAGCGAGATCAGCTTGGTGCTTTGTGACCGCCTGGAGGGGTGGGATAGGGAGGGTGGGAGGGAGGGAGATGCAAGAGGGAAGAGATATGGGAACACATGTATATGTATAACTGATTCAGTTTGTTATAAAGCAGAAACTAGCACACCATGGTAAAGCAATTATACTCCAATAAAGATGTAAAAAAAAAAAAAAAGTGAGAGACATGTGACTCTTCCTTTCATTTGGGCACTTAGAGGCCATTGTAGGATTATTAACTGTCCTAATTTCAATATTGTTGTGTCTCAGGGAAGACAGAGGCCTGAGGAGAGGGAGAGAGACAGGGAACAGCTGGTTGGTAGAGCAGTCAGAACACACACAACATTTATCAGATAAGTTACCTCTTACTTGGGCATGGTTTGTGGCCCCCCCAAAACAATTACAATAGTAACATCAAAGATCACAGATCACCATAACAAATAAAATCATACTGAAAAAGTTTGAAATATTGTGAGAATTTCCAAAATGTTACACAGAGAACTGGAGTAAGCAAATGCTGATGGAAAAATGGTGCAGATAGACTTGCTCAAGGCAGGGTTACCACAAACCTTCAGCTTATGAAAATACAGTATCTTCAAAACGCAAGAAAACGAGGTATGCCTGTAGGTCAGTGAAACTTTGTTACAGTTGTTGGTAAGACTAGAATGCTTGAGCAGGAGTGGAAACTGTTAAACCCTTCCCTTCCCAGATACCTTCCAGACCCACCTCCCTGCTCTTCATATAGTCACTCAGCTGGCAGCTTTCGTTGTCCTGCAGTTTCTTGCCAAGAACAAAGGTTGAAATCTCCCGGAGAGCAATTAGTGTCAGGGTTGACCAACTGGAAGCCAAACCCTGCCGCTATCTTCCCGCATTCCTCAACTCCCAGGAGGGCTCCGGAAGATGAGGAACAGAGGTTAGAGGGCAGGGTTCTAGAAGTTTCTTTCTCTTACGAAAGGCTGAGTTGTGTGGGTGGAGGAATTGTATAGGGTATAGAGCAGAGAGTGCTGGGTCTGAGCCTTTGGGAGATGGGTTTCCTCTGCCTCTTTAAACGTTTGGCATTTCGGTTACTAACGATACTGAAGGGGCTATATGGTTTCTTCTGGAGCTGTGTCAGGATTTGTTCCATAAATTACCTGGGAGGATGCCATATGCAAATTCAAGAAGAAAGAGCAGTCTTCATATTCACGGGGACAGCTTAGTTATCCTCAAGGGGAAGGGAAGGAAAAATAGGTATCTCTTTTCTTAATAAAGCCTTTCCTATCAACTCCCATATTCCACGACTGTTCTTCCTTAGTAACAGGTTGGGAGCAGCCTGGAAATTTTACTAAAGCAATTTAGCCTAAATTTCCATATAACCTCACATAATAGTTATAGTGAATTGCTAGATTCCTTTGGAAGCTACTTTTATTTTTTCTTTTTGGCCGTACCACTGCGGCATGTGGGATCTTAGTTCCCTGACCAGGGATGGAACCTGCAACCCCTGCAGTGGAAGTGCGGAGTCCTAACCACTGGACCGCCAGGGAAGTCCCTGGAAGCTACTTTAAAGATCTGTTCACAGGATGCTTTTCCTGGGATGTAGAAAGACACATATCGTGACAAAACTATGATGGTTATCTCCCTAAACCCTTGGCTTTTAATGAAATGACCATTAGGAAGACAAGCAACACTCAATTCACATATATACAAAGGAAAAAAAGATCAAAGTATATATTAATCTTTGTCATCATATTTAGGCTAAGTGACAACTTATATAAAAAGTATTACATTATAACTAATAGCAATTACACACAGTTGATGAATGAGGACTGCGAGTCTCCTACAGGTTATAAAACTTGCCTAAGGATAACTAGTCATTATGTGACAGCACAGGGCTTTGATTCTAGAGCTGCCAGTTTTGAAAGTCCATACTCAAGATCAGGATGCTGTACTGAGTACTGGTATTTCATGTAATATTTAAATTTTTTCCTTTGTAAGTTGTATCGTATATCCCAGCACATTCTATATTATTTTAGTATGCTACCTTTTTTTTTTTTTTTTTTTGCCGTACGCGGGCCTCTCACTGCCGTGGCCTCTCCCGGTGCGGAGCACAGGCTCCGGACACGCAGGCCCAGCGGCCACGGCCCACGGGCCCATCCTCCGGGACCGGGGCACGAACCCGCGTCCCCTGCATCGGCAGGCGGACTCTCAACCACCGCGCCACCAGGGAAGCCCAGTATGCTACCTTTTTAAAATGGTGTCAGAGTGAGTTTTTAAATTTAGGTAAAATTCACATAACATAAAGTTTGCTATTTTAACCTTTTTTCTTTTCTTTTTTTCTGGCCTCCCGGCTTGCAGAGCCAAGGATTGAACGGGGCCACTGCAGTGAAAGCACCAAGTCCTAAACCCTAGACTGCCAGGGAATTCCCTATTTTAACCATTTTAAAGTACACAATTCAGTAGCATTTAGTACATTCACAGTGTTGTGCAACCATCACCTTTATTCAGTTCCAGAACGTTTTCATCACCCCAAAAGGAAATCCCATAACCATTAACCAGCACTCTTCCTCCTGCTTCCCCACAATTCCTGATAACCACCAATTTATTTCTTATCTCTATGAATTTGCCTGTTCTGGACATTTCAGATAAATAGAATCACACACTATGTGGTCTTTTGTATTTGTTTTCTTTCGCTTGACATCATGTTTTCAAGGTTCTTCTATTTATAGCGTATATCAGTCCTTTGTTCCTTTTTACAGCTGAAAAATTTTCCATTGTATGGATAGCCACATTTTCTTTATACATTAATTTTTTTGATGGACTTTTGGGTTATTTCCATCTTTGGCTATTGTGAATATTGCCGCTATGAACATTCACGTACAAGTTTTTGTTTGTACACCTGTGTTCAATTCTTTTGGATATATATACCTAGGAACTAAATTGTTGGGTGGTATAGTAATTCTATGTTTAACTTATTGAAGAACCATCAAACTGTTTTGCACAGTGTCTACATCATTTTACAGTTCCAGCAGCAATGCATAAGTGTTCTAATGTCTTCGCATCTACACCAACATTTGTTATCTTCCATGAAAAAAAAAATTGTACCCATCCTAGTGGAGGTATAGTAGTATCTCACTGGGGTTTTGGTTTGCATGTCTCTAATAACTAATGAAGTTAAACATTTTTTTCCCATGTGTTTAGTACTGTTCTTTTAAAAAAATTAATTCTAGAATAAATAATAATAAATAATCTAGAATTTTAGATTTATAGAACATTTGCAAAAATTATATAACAATATTTTAATAACACAATCTCCATATCAAACGTACTGGAAGGCATTTCTCTGCCTCCTCTACTTCTTCCACCTTGAGTTTTTAACTTTTTGATAGAGAAATATGTCATTGGAAACTATTATAGTTATTGATGAACGTTCTGATACATCGTCTATTTTGCTTACAAAATCATGGGGGTAGATAGTATTACAGTGACATTAGAAATTAATAAATGGTGGTACATAGCACAGTAATTAAGAACATCGTCTGTCTTAGTCACACCAGGTCTAAATATACTGGTCATGTCATCTTAGGCAAGGTATTTAACTTCTCTGAACCTCAGTCCCTTCTGCGAAATAGGGATAGCATCTGGCTCAGAGTGTCATTTATGAGGGTCAATTGAAAAAATGTATTGAAAGCACTTAAATGCAGTATTTAGCACTCAATAAATGAGGGATTTACTTTGTTTTTTGTTTGCTTGCTTGCTTTTTAAAGCACCAAGCAATCACCTAATTTATCTGTGTTCCCATAGTTGTCAGGATTTATGGGATACCATCATTCTATCTGTGCATCCTTCATTCATTCATACATGTATTCATTCATTCTTCAAATATGCATTGGGCCCATATTATGTGTTAAGCTGTGGTCATGAAGCTGCAGACATCAATAGCATTAAGAATCAAAAGTCTGGAAGCAGAGAAACATAAGATTAAATCCCAACTGCCACTTCCTAGGTGTGTGATCCTGGGCAAGTCACATAGCATCTGTTTCCTCATCTATTAAGTGGGACTGCTAATACTCCCGGCCTCATAAGGTAGAGAGGATTAAGTAAGTGCATCACTGAAAGCATTTACCAAAGCATCCTGCATACTGAGCACTCCCTCAAAATATGTTCATCACCAGAGATTTAACAAGTTAACAAATGCAAAGATTTAGAAGAGCACATGACATATTGTAAATATGTCTCAGTGTATTTTGGTTGTCTGTTTTTGAACCACTGAAAAACAGAAAACCATTCTTAGCTTGTAGGTAATACAGGGAAAGGTTAAAAAATAAATTTGGCTGTGGGCCATAACCCAAGGTATAGTGCATCATATGAAGAAAGGATAAATATGGTTTCTTTAAACTTTTTTTTCAATTATTTATATACATGTTTATGTTGTGTATATGTGGTGGTAAAACAAAATGCATTTCTTATTCTGAACAGGAATGAAAAAATTTGAAAACATTAACCTAGAGAAGGTTATCTGGAGAGCGGTGTCATAAATGCCAGCTTGCCTTAGCAGGTGGATCACATAGCTTTACCAGTTTTAGGCTTTAGTGGTATCAATTCAAAATGTAAAGTCATACCAAAATGATAGATTAAAATAAAATTAATAACTGAAGGGGAAGTTATTTAGACTAGGGGTCTAGTCTAAAACAGAGTAACCTAAGATTTAAGCAAAGAAAAAAAAAAGAAAGAAAAAGAGAGAGAAGAAAAAAAGAATTGCTATCTGTCTAGTTTTGCTCCCATCACTCACTTGTGAGTGTTCCCAGCACTCTCAGGATTTTAGAGCAAAGGTCACAAGATCAAGGTCAAACATCTGAAAAATGCACATGCTGTGCGTTTGGAAGCAGAAACATTCCCAAGCATATGCCAGCTTTTAAGTTCACTGAAGCAGGGAACTAACTTAATGATTAAAACTGCAATGTCTTCCAACTCTTAGCTTAATTCAGCAGTTCTCTGCTGCATGTAAAATCCTTGGGGTACCCAAACTCAGGCAAGCTGAATTTCTCAGCCAGGAGTGTCAGGAATGTCCAGGATACAAGCACGCCAAATTTGGGCACTGATTCCCTGGGGGATGCTGCTCAAAACCACTCCCGGTTTGGCTAAGCCTCCCCTCACCTGGGCAACAGTCCACAAAAATGAGTTTAAAATTCCAGGAATGTGCTAAATCTGGAAAGTGAATAACACATTTTTTGGGGTCCTCATTCATCTGGCTACAAGATTTTATGGGGAACAATTTTCCAAAGATGGTACAGTTCAAGGAGCAAGGTTGCTCAGATTCCAGATTGCTGAGTCATTTTCTAAAACTCTGCCTAGTGTTTGCTGGATCGGCTTTGTGGCAAGACAGAGTTGTTCTTTATGGGACCATATATTCACACTGTGGGCAGCTGTAACCATCTGGGAACTCAGTGAATGGTTCCATAAAGCACATCTTCAAGTATCATAATGTGATCATAAAACTGGACATTGTCTTTCACTTATTAAAATACTATTAAAATAAATTTTAGGTGGAGGATGCAAGAAGTTCTTCTAACAATGGCACCTTTAGTTTCTGAAGACATATTTGTGAATTACAATCCTTCCCAAAGAGATGTCCACCAGAATCACCCTAGGTTCCCTGGCATTGGACTTACCCAACACTATTGAACTGGTATGTTTTCTTGTCTCAGTATCCAATGAGCATTCAATTAGGAGGTAAGCTTCCTCCAGCAAAAAAAATAGCGTGTCTTTTTGTGCTGTACCATCAGTGCCTAGGAGGAATTGACAAAATAAGTATTTAATCAACATCTGTTGAATGAACAAATGAATGAAAACAATCTACCAACTGTCATGGGCCATCTTAGAATATTTAATTTTCTTTTTTAGTTTAGCTTCTGAAAAATTTAAGATTCATTTCAGAATATTTGAAATTGATGTTATGTAGTTTAACAAACCATCTGTATTAAACACGTATAACACTTGACTGGCTTCCCTTGTAAAGGGTACAATTCTGCACTATTGCCAGCTTCAGAATATCTTCAAAATAGCTACCAACGTGTGGGCCAACCACTGCAGCTTCGATTGAAATCAAACTCACACTACGTTTGAATTCTTGGAACTCTTAGTTAACTGTGGAAGAGGCGACCACGATCTTGTATAGGAACTCATTTTAATGAGGTTTCCCTGAGTCGTCTCAAGTCCACACACACTCTGCCAGGCTTGATCAAGCAGCCAATCATGTCTGTGACTCACTTGTGTTTATTCTCAAAGCTACTGAAAAGTAGGCAGACTCCATCTACTCTCCACAATTGAAACTGAAAGCTTTAATACAGCCTGAAATTTCTCTCATTGCTCTTCCCATCTGTCAGTGAAAAATCTCCTTTATTTTGGGATTGCTAAACCTGGATGATGTAAGTTGCACGTGGCTATCTTTCCCGGCTGTCGGGAGAAGGCCAATCTGTATGTAGTAGGAGGGGATGAGGGCAACACCGAGGAAAAAATAACCGAGAGATGGAGAAAGCTGAGGGCATCGCTTGAGCCTCTTCATCCAGCCTTGATGAAAACTAGTTTCATCTCTACTCTTGCCAGTTATATGGAGTAATACATTTCCTTTCTTGCTTAAGCTAGTTCAGCTAGGTTTCTGTCACTGGCAACCAAAACATCCTAATACAAATAATTACTTCAGCCCCATTCAGAATCCTAAATGATCATTAATAGGGCATTGGTTTAATACATCTTGGAACATTCAAAGAATAGAATATTATTGAGCTAAGAAAAGTGATCAGTAGAGGTTTATATTTAACAAATAGAAAATTGAGGGTATATTGGTAAGTAATAAAAGGTACAAAGGATTATTTTATTCCATAAATTAACTGTAAATTCCAAATGGGGAGAGAGGGAGACAGAGAGACAACTTAAGAAAGTAGATTGCGTGCATGTGTATATATTTGTATTGACTAAAGTCCAGGAGGAGATACACCCAAAGGTAGAAACTGCTTACCTTGTGGTAATACAATTTTTTTTTGCCCACGCCCCAGGGCAGGTAGGATCTTAGTTCCTTGAACAGGGATCGAACCCAGGCCCCCTGCATTGGAAGTGTGGAGTCTTAACCACTGGACCACCAGGGAAGTCCCTTGTGGTAATACAATTTTTTTTTGCCCACGCCCCAGGGCAGGTAGGATCTTAGTTCCTTGAACAGGGATTGAACCCAGGCCCCCTGCATTGGAAGTGTGGAGTCTTAACCACTGGACCGCCAGGGAAGTCCCTTGTGGTAATACAATTTTGAATAACTAAATTTAATGTTGCCTTTTTAGTTACCTATTTTTAAAATTGTTCTGCAACAACTTACATTACTAGGGTATTTTTAAAAATATGGGCATTCCATCTTTGATTTCAACGTGTATTTTCCTTCTCTCTCATTCAGTTCAGTTTCTGTACAATAAATTGTTAAAAACATACAATAAAGAAGAAGACATATAGTGAGTGAGCACCTTCAATAATAAAATCCTGTATTATTTAAGCATCTACCATGTTCCAATGACTATATTTTCATAGTGTTGGTGGGAGATGAAATAAATGAGATACAAATATCTATTAGGAAGAAAATGCAAACACCCTGTTCTCAAGGACTTAACAATATCATGAGGTATATGTTCAGTGGAATTATGTAGGATGATATGCTACCTTACGGCTGAACATTTTGGAAATTTTAGGAGAGATTCCCACGATAAATTCTTCGGTTTCTCTTGCTTTCTCGGACCCAACGTCGAATTTCAAATCTTCCAGTTACCAATATTCATTTGTTTCCCAGGAAGTGAACCAGAACATTAGCCAGGATTAAACTCTCTTCCTCCTCTGGGGTACTAAAATAATAGTTCACATGTGATGTCTTGAAAGGTCACAAGAATTAACATTTTATTTATTCTTGCCTAGCTGAAAGGACTAAAGGAAGGGGTACCGTGGTCAGAAAAAACCCATCTGCCTCCCTGTGAGGAAAAGAACAAGTTATCAAGCGAATCATAAAAGCCCCTCCAGGAGATGACGTGGAAAGTTGCCCTCACTGTCTGTTTCCTTCAATCTGAACTAAGGGCTTTAACCTCCTTTGTTGATCTTCTGCTCTAAATTACCAGTTTGGCGTCAGTTACCTTTCTTGAATACGAAATATTTACCTTGATATCTATAACATACTCCTCAACGGCATTCTTCAGAAACTAAAAGATAACCAATTTTCACGTCCTCTTTTGCCCCACACCAACGAATTTATCTTCCATCTAGCATTTTCAGAAAAAGGAGGTAAGTTACCACTTTAGACTACAATAATGATTTCTTTACTCACAACTAGAAAACTTTGAAAGGAAATGTTATTTGTGAGAAAGAAAAGCAATGTACAATTTATATTTGTGGATTTTTTCTTCCCTTTGTTGAACTAGCTATATGAAAATTAAATCATAATCTGTGCAGAGTTTATTGTGTCACAGTTTACTTATCTCGATCCACTGTGTTTATTAAGAGTTCATTGTTGAAATGCTTCTGCAATAACAGTATAAGGCCATTTGGCACGTCGCCTGTACCGGAGCCCACAGATCTCCAAACACTTTAGAAATGTTTGCAAATTAGTCCTCTTTACATTACAGTAAATGATTCGATCTTCAGAGCCCACAGAAGGGGAACTGGAGATTGGATTCTGGAGTGGAACACTGTATTCCTTCAGTTTCAAGGGAAGAGATAGCAGGGTGACTTAACTGATATGCACACACTATGTGGCAGATTCAGGAGCCAAAGAATGCTGGTACCCAAATATGCTAGGAGGTGGATGGCCACATCCTACACCTTCAGAGTGCAGTGGTTCTGAGAATGGGCTTTGGTTTGTGCCTCTGGGTTCACATCCTAGCTTTATCACTTCCAAGCTCTTCAGCGAGTTTCTTTACTTGCCTAGCTTCACTTTCCTCAATTGTAAAATCAAGGTCATTCATGCAAGTCAAGGACATACCTACCTCACACAATTGTTGTAGTGATTACACAAAATAATGCACATAATTATCCTGGCACACACGGTAAACCTCCAAGTTAGATATTTTATGGCATTATTTTGTCCACTGGAATGTATTGTCAAAGTCATAACGTACGTGAGAGAAGCCAGAACACTAGGATCCCACTTTACATCTATTCAAGCAAAATATACTCCAAGATAACTATAAGCGCTTTCAAAATAACAATCTATAAATCGGTTCTAGCCACCGAATCTAAATGGGCTTCCTGTCAAAGGCCATATACTATCCAGTTTAAGATCACACTTAATCCATGCATGCATTCATTCATTGTGTATGATGCACACTCCCTTCGAGGCATGGGTTTAGGTGCTGAGGATTCAAAGGTTGGAAAAGGATAGATATGATTTCTGCCTTGAGGTTGTTTCCAATCTGGGACACAGGAACTGGACCAGGAGAAACAGAGTAGACAGAGTGTCAGAGGAGGAGCAGAGAGCCTGGGAATATCATAAACTTAATGTCTGGAAAAACTGACAGTCTTAGCTGCATTGGAGGTTCAAATTACTTCTTTTTATGTTCCTGGGTTATAATATGTCTCTCTATACCTCTCTCCACCCTGCTGTCTGTACCCTTAGGTATCCCTTCTTTTTTGGGGGGTTATTCCACATCTAAAATCTGAAGTGGGCTAAATTCCAAGTCCTTTTCTCTTCTCAGCCTCAGAAACACGTGGAATCCTGGAGAGGGAAGATGGTGCTCTGCCAGTGGGAGGAATCGCAAACCACTTGGTCTTGCCCATCCTTTGGACTCCTCCAGGTGGGAGTGAGGTAGGAGGTAGGGGACCAGTGATTGGAGGCAGGTGGGGGAATTCTTGGTAAGCAATCCTAGAATATGGGCTGCGGAAGTGAGGAACATACAAGGTCAAGCTTACTGGTGATTTGTAGGGGAATCTGTGATTTCAGTCTAAGGTGTTACACAAAAATGTGCATTTGGGGGGAAGGATTCACTCACCAAATACTTGAGCATTAACCAGGTACCAGGCACTGTTCGAGGAACTGCAAATGCATCAGTAAACCAAACTGGAGCTTACACTCTATGGGAAGATGCGGACCACAGATTTCTTCTCCTAAAAGGGTCTGTGATGTAAAAAATGCTCAGGAATCAAGATGCTAGACTTGTGGTCTTCATGTTGTATACCAGCACCACTTCAAGGGAACCTTAGAAGTCCAGATGATAGAACCCATCCCTAAGATTCTGACTGGCTGGATCTGTGCTTGGGTTTGGGAATGAACCTTTTGAATTTCATACTCATCTTGATTCAGTCGAGTTGGAAACAAATAGGTATCTTCCAGGAAAAGAGGCTGAAGACAAAGTTTCCCTCTAGCCGCTCCGCGGCATATGGAACCTTCCCAGACCGGGGCACGAACGCGTGTCCTCTGCATCGGCAGGCGGACTCTCAACCACTGCGCCACCAGGGAAGCCCATCTTCTTTTATTTTTATTGGCTTAGAATAGCACCCTACAAACAGCGCTTTAAAATATTTAAATGTATGCTTATATATTTTAAGCTTTAGAAAGGAGAGGAGGAATTATCATCATCATCTAACTTGAAACCCCAAATGATTCCTAATTTTTCCAACTACTACTATTACTACTACTAAGTTTTTATTATATGCCATTTTACAAGTGTTCTCCCTGTAATACTCCCAAGAATCTTGTGAGGTATTGTTATACTTACTTAACAAGGGAGAAACGAAGGCTCTGAGGGGTCCTGGCGCTTGGTCAAGGTCACACAGAGATTGGACCGGTGGGAACCTAACCCCCAGAGCCCGGCTCTCAACCGTGACCTTTGCAGCACCGCATTCTTTCTGAGTCCTTTACACTCACCTCCCTTATTTAGCGCTTGAAATCTCTCCTGTGACCAAAGATGAATAAACAAGTTATAAATCACTGAGGGAAAGAAAATGCTTGGGAGACTATCGCCCAGGCCAGTTGGGGAGTATGTGGGGAGTGCAGCCTTGCCGGTGCAGGGTATTCTTTCTGTCCGCAGCCCCCGAGCACGTTCCGAAACCTAGCAAGGATAGAAACTGGCTCTACCTCAGCCCCCGGGGCTGCGAATTCCGAGAGGTGGCTGCCGCGCCCAAGCCCCCGCAAGCGCCAGAACTCGGGTGCAGATCCCAGACCCAGAAGTGATCCTTATCTCCTAGCCCTGGGGCGGGTCCAAAGGCTGCCCAGCTCAGCCAGGAACTTGAGCCCGAGACAGATGTCTGGCTCCAGAAGTCTCTCCCAGCGAGGGAGTTAAAGAACTAGACCCCTTTTCGGTTGAAGACCCGAACCCCCTCTTGCTTTTTGGCTTCTTTCCCTCACCTATAGTTTTCCCCTGTGTCCAAAAAAGTTGGCCCCAAAGTTTAAGGGTGTATGTGTGTGTGTGTGAGCGTGTGACTCTCCCAGGGATCCCAGTTGGGGGACCCAGGGTACACTCACGGTCCCCCTCCACAGGATCGCAGACCCACGGGCAGACCCCACTCCAGGAACCGAACCCGAGGGCTTTGTGCAGGCGAACAGAAGCTTCGGGGTCGGGTACTGCGTATTATAGGGAAATGCGGCGGGGGGCGGGTGGGGGTGCGGCAGACAGTGCGGGCTCGGTGACCGACAGCGGGGCCAGCCACTGGCCGAGGGCGGTAAGGAAGCTTAGGGCGGCGTGAGTGCGTGCGTGTGTGCGTGAGTGTGAGCGCCAGGGTGAGTGTATGAGGCTCCCCAACCCCCACCTGTTTGAAACGGTTTTAAAATGCCAAAGCCAGATTGCCCATGTTTTCAAAAGTTGCAAACGGTTGGAGGAAAACACTTGCGTATCCCGCAAACTCCCAAAGGGATTTGCCGAGGCGTGGGCACTGAAAGAAAAGGAGGAATAAGACGGGTGTGTGAACCAGGGGGGGGAAATTGCCTGCTTCTGGAAGGTCGGCTTT
>NW_020173512.1:646946-662892 GCF_003031525.2 Neophocaena asiaeorientalis asiaeorientalis | reverse complement strand
AGGGCTCCCAGCAACTGGCTGGAAGGGCTTCCCCCAACCCTCAGTAACAGCCCGCCAGCAAGGAAAGGCGAGCCAGGCGGGAGGCAAAGAGGACACACCGCATTTCTAAGAGGCAAGAAAGAAAGGAAGGAAGGAAAAAAATAACCCAAGCGGCGCAGAGTGGACTCTGGTCCCGGAGAGCACGGTCAGGCGCCGGAACGTGGACCTAGAAGCACCGGAATGCAAACAAAGCTCGCGGGCGCCTGTGCAGGGCTCGCGGGGAAGCCCGGAAAGTTTGTTTTATGATGGCTTGAGTGCGCGAGTGTGTGCAGGGAGCGAGTCTGCCAAGTTTCTCTCTCCCGTTGCGTTATTTTGGGGGAGATGTCTCTCCCTTGAACCAGCGTGGGCTTGGGGGCTTGTGCTGTGGAAGGCACCTGTCTCTCATTTTATTGTTATTTTTTTTTTTGGGGGGGGAGGAGGGGCGTAAGTCATCATGTCGAAAGTGATCCAGAAGAAGAACCACTGGACTAGCAGGGTTCACGAATTCACCGTGAAGCGGGGACCCCAGGGCGAGCTGGGGGTGACGGTGCTGGGGGGCGCGGAGAACGGAGAGTTTCCGTATGTCGGAGCGGTGGCGGCGGCCGAGGCGGCGGGGCTTCCCGGCGGCGGCCAGGGCCCTCGGCTGGGCGAGGGGGAGCTGCTTCTGGAGGTGCAGGGGATCCGGGTGTCCGGTTTACCCCGCTATGACATACTGGGAGTTATCGACAGCTGCAAGGAGGCCGTCACCTTCAAAGCCGTCAGACAAGGTAAGACGGGATGCGCCTCCCGGAGGCGCCCCCAGAAAAGGGGATCGGCCTGCGGAGACTCCCCCCGCCCCCCAACTCGATTTCCCGCTTTTCTCCTGCGAATGCGGCTTAGCGGGGAAGTTGAGGCCGTGCGCCCTGTGATAGTGAAATACAAAGTTGTTGAGAGGTTGTGGGTTGTTTGCTCACCTGTATTGGGAAGAGGAGCTTGGGTTTGCGCGGGGAAGCGTGGAGATTTTTCCCAGGCCTGGTTTGCCAACCTGTTATCTCCGCCACCAAGTGCAGCACAGCTTGCCTGCACCTGGAGGAGAGTTGGCAGGGGCAACGTGGACGCTCTCCTGACTCCCTGAGCGAGTGTTGCAGCAGGCGCAGTTAATGCGTTCTTTGGCCACTTGT
Organism: Neophocaena asiaeorientalis asiaeorientalis; assembly: GCF_003031525.2. Lineage (NCBI taxonomy): Eukaryota > Metazoa > Chordata > Mammalia > Artiodactyla > Phocoenidae > Neophocaena > Neophocaena asiaeorientalis. Next base: position 661,714 of record NW_020173512.1, on the reverse strand, counting down.
CTGTTTCCAGACCTGGAGAATGGGTACGAAGGAGGTGAGGGTCTTTGGTTGTTGGGCCTCCTCCATCAGAAAATTAGCGTCACCCGCGGCCGCCCAGGTGGGTCCAGGCATCACCGCCTGGCAGTTCCAAAGCCCGCCGCCTGAAGATCCTGCATTCACCCCACAGCAGGATGACGCATGTGTCTCGACCGTGTGGACCGGCCCCAGGCTCGTGGGTGGCGGTGGGGGGAGAGAATGGAGAGGGTATTTCAGTGCTACTCAAGCCCAAGTTTATACTGCCACCAACATCACCACCATCACCATCACTAAGACCATCATCACCCCTGTGATGATGATGATAGCTGCTCTTTCTTGTTAGCTTACTACGTGCCAGGCTCTATGTAAAATGCTTTCCTTGCACTATCTTGTTCTGATTGACAACAGTTCTGAGACCGAGTTGTTCTTATAAACCCCATGTTACAGATAAGGAAACTGGGACTGATGTTGGTTCAGTTACTTGTCCAAGGTCACACGGATGCCAAGAGTGAGGGTTTGAGCCCTTGTTGCAGAGCCTTAAGCACCGAGGAGGAAGAAGTGGGGGAATGACCATGGGAGCCCCGAGGAGCACCCTGGAGAGGAGGGAGTGGAAGCAAATTCATCTCTCAGAAGCCTGGAGAGGAGTGATGACCTTTATGATGGCTGCTGGTGGGGGCGGGGAGTCCCTTACTTCTTAGTTTGGTGCAGGCATGGGGCTGTCCCTGATACAGTCCAATAGAGAAGGACTGGACTCCCTTAAAGGAAGCCCTTGTACGACCATGCACCATGACGCAGGTTCTTCCCCGTGAAAGCACCAGGTTGAGCCCTGGTGAAAAGTTCCCATATGTGCCTGCGCGGGCTTGGAAGGGCAAGCAGCAGCTGGAGGAATGTGTCAGAGGAAAGAAGGGTTGGGCTGAGCTAGTCCTCTTTTGGAAACAGGCCCGTTCCAGATGAAACGGAGGAGGGGGACAGGGAGAAGGGCTGGGTCTTTTGGTAGCTTTGGGAGCCGAGGGACTGACGGTTATGGAAAGCTCCTTCCATTTATGTTCTCATTGTGTGCTTGCACACCTCCTCCAAGAAGCCCTCAGGCATCCTGCCCAGATGAACGAATCCTTCTTCCTCTGGACTCCCCTAAAGGTGTATCTTGTAGTTTTTTACTTACTCTGGACTATGTTAGTTCCCTCCCCTCATTTCCATACAAGGTGGTAAGCTCATTGAAGGGAGAGACTGTGGCTCATTCATTGCACATCTCCCCAGCTTTGGTTGAGGTCCATCATCTTGCCTCACGAGAATGTGTCCTCCCTCATCTGTAAACTGGCTTTCTTGTGTCACATAAACTAATAAGCACAAAGAGTGCAGAACAGTGCCTGGCACATAGTAAGTGCTCAGTAAAGATTAGCTATTATTGTTATGTTTAAAGTGAATTGGGGAAGTTACTTATTTCTAAGTCTAGCTTTTAGTGTCAGGAACCTGAATTATGAAGTTAATACCAGTACCTGGATTATTAGGACTTGATAGAACTGTAGAGAAAATACTGTAGCATTTGATGGGATCAGCTGCTGGTCGCCGTGCAGGGGCATTTTGGAGAAAGGGCTGGTGGAAGGACAGGCAGGAGTTCCTGCATGTCCTGTGCGGGGGTCTCCTGGTGTCTAATGGGTCCAGTGGGGGCTTGTTCTCAGTGTGCAAGCTACTGCATGTGGCTGAGCCTCCCTCCATCAGTTACCAAAGATTGGGAGGCATCGTCCCAGGGCCACCTCCTCATGGCAGTCCGGAAGGGTTGGTCAGCTAACAAAGTGTGTTTGGAATCAGGTACCCCTGGGTTCGAAGGAAACTGTAGCTACGTAGGAATGCTCATAGAATGTGTGTGTGTGTGTATGTGTAGGCAAATCTACTTGTTCTTCTTGTAATGGGATAGAATAAAGATATAGATGGGGACGCTTGAATGGCCTGGAATCCACCACAGTGTAAAAGCTACTATTTCCTGTAATGATTACACAGGCACAGGTAGCTCTTCTAAGATTTTCATTACAGAAAGATGGCACTAGAAAGCATTTCACCAGCCTTCTCTTTTATATTGAGAATAAGATTTAAATTATACTAGAAATTGCTCTTCCTGTGCTTTCATTACTGTGTTTTAATCATATTAGATAGGCTTCTACTTGGTACATGGTAAAGGAAAAATGTTACTTTTGTGTTGTCTGTACCTTGAACTAGCCACTACCAGGGACACGGGTCACTCTGGGTGCTGTCTGTATGAAAATGTCACGGTCTTCTTGTGGGAGAAGATTCTGCTGTTTCTGTTTCATGGCAACTCTGAAAAGATGCACAGACCAAAATAGTCTGTAGCAAGTGGTATTATGTGAAGCAGGACTGGATTGTGAAAGAATCAAGCTAAATGGATCTACCAGGTTAGAGTTGATTCATTTTAAATGGAGAGGACAGTCTTTTGTCACAAAAGTGCCTAATAAGAATGTACAAATATGTATATATGTTATATAAAATATATGTTACTTTACATATATCATAAAGCATATATATGTACTATATATACTATAGGTATATATTTACCTGTAATAAAATGCACAGATCTTAAGTATATAGTTTGATGGGTTTTGACAAATGTATATGCTCATGTTAGCTTCACCCAAAGCAAGATACAGAGCACTTCCATCACCCCAGAAATTTCCCTCCTGTCCCTTTCTAGTCAGTTCCCCCCACCTCTTCCAGAGGCGTTGACTGTTTGATTTTTCTCACCATGGATTAATCTTGCCTGTCATTGAAATTCCTATAAATGAAATAATGCAGTGTGTACTCTTCTGTGTCTGGCTTTTTTCACATGTTGTGTGTATCATGGTTGTTTTGTATTGTTCAGTAGTATTCCATTGCATACATATACCAGATTGTTTATATTTTTGCTTGTCAATGGACATTTGGACTGTTTATTTTTTCATCTGTTATGACTAAAGCTGCTGTAAATGTTCCAGTTCTGCCACATCTTTGCCAGTCTTTGATCTTGTCTGTCATTTGAACTTTAGCCATTCTAGTGTATGTGGAAAAGAGGAAAAGTACAGTAATCCCCTCTTATCTGTGGGTGATACGTTCCAAATCAGGCACAGTAAGAGATTAAACACAACATGAGATAGAACAAATTATAACTGTGTAGTATAATAAAAGTTATGGGAATGTGGTCTCCCTCTCTCTCCAAATATCTTACTGTACAAATTTATTGCCTCTTCCATCTTAACTAAGCACTTGTCATGCACTATGGCTACAACTTGTGCAGTTTTAAGTATGACAGCAAAGCTAGCACATATTTCTTTTTCCTTCTCACAATTTCACAGATAGAAAATTCATTCTAACTGTAGATCTTAGCATCCACAGCATATGATTTTATTAAGTCGAGAACATTCACCTTTTCACTTCAAGGAAGCGCTTTACGGCTTCTCTTGGGCAGATCCGAACTGCCAGCATCACTCCTCCTGCGCTTTGGGGTCATTACTGAGTAAAATAAGCGTCGCTTGAACACAAGCACTGTGGTACCTGGATAGTCAATTTGATAACTAAGCTACTAAGTAACCAATGGGCAGGATACCCTGGACAAAGGGATGATTCATGTCCTGGGCAGGACAGAGGGGGAAGGCGGGAAATTTCATCCTGCTATTGGTATACAATTTAAAACGTCTAAATCGTATATTTCTGGAATTTTCTATTTAATATTTTCAGACCGTGGTTGACTGTGAGTAACTGAAATCACAGAAAGCAAAACAGCAGATAAGGGGGAACTACTACAATTAAGGAAACTTAGCTCTAGGATATAGCTAGTATTTTTTGAGCACTTGGTTTAGGAAGTGCCAGGCCCTTGGCTAAGCTAGTGCTTTATGGGTATTTTGTTCTTTATTCCTCCCAGCTAGACTCAATGTGTCAGAAACTGAGGTCCAGAGAGTGTGGGTGGCTTTTCCAAGGGTCATACAAGTGGCTGAAGTAGAGCTGGAACTCAGCCGTGTTGGATTTCAAAACCCATGCTTCTAGTTCCTGGGTCAGTGGGTCTCAAAGTAGGCTCCCCAGACTAGTGGTATTTACATCACCTGGGAACTGGTTAAACATGCAGATTCCCGGGCCTCAGCCCTACTGATACCTAAACTCAGGAGGGTGGAGCCTGTGCCGTGTTTTTAACAAGGTGACTCTCATGCATGCTCAATTTTGAGCACCACTGTCCTAGGGTATAGACTGCATTGAAAATATGGCATCGAGTGGGGCAGGTGATCTGTGTTCTAGAACAAGCTTGGCCACTAGTGCTGTCATCTCTGGTGAGTCACCTCTTTGGGCCTTTCTTCATACCTAAAATAAGTGGATGTATCCTTTTAGATCCTTTGCACTCCTAAAATGCTAAGATTCCCTGAATAGCCCAGACTCCAAAAGTTTAGAAGGGTGTGATTGTAGTTTCCCAAACTGGTAATATTATAGGTCACACTTACATATTTTTGTAAGTGAATTTTGTGTCCCGTGTTCCCTGCATTGGCAGGCAGATTCTCAACCACTGCGCCACCAGGGAAGCCCCCTCCACTTTTTTTATAGACAGAATGGAGGCAATAAATAAGTCACAATTTAAAAACCACACACACACACACACAAATAAAATAAAAAATAAAAACCACAACACTACCTCCAGACCCTTCCCCTCACCGTAATGAGGGACTTAGGACCACATACAATTGAATATAGTTCTTTTGTGCCTTTCTGGGTTTTGTTTTGACATTGTGTGTTTATTTTGACCAGTTGGAATATATTACAACAGCTCTGTAACAAAATAATTCTGTTCTCGTTTTGAAACACAGCACCATGTCTTGCTGAGTTTCCTGTGAATTCTGCTTTGGGGTCTCTGGTCTTGCTTTTTCTCTGCCTCCTCCCCCCCACCCCCTACACTCCGCCAGGATGGTCACAGGATTGACTCCTCTCCTTAGTGTCTCTTCAGAAAGACCTTCTTATCTGGTGGTGTGCTGCTAAAGGCTTAACAGCCGGCTCTGGCGGAGGGGAGACTGATTTGTAGCATCACTGGAGTTGGGAAGAGATCCATGTAATTGGAGCCAGTAGGAGCTGGCACCACCATTCCACTGACCCCGTATAAGATAGCGCCTTGGATCACATGCCATCCCCTCATCCTGGTTTGTGTTTCAAAGCTTTGACACAATTTCACATTATCGGGCTTCCCTGGTGGCACAGTGGTTAAGAATCTGCCTGCCAATGTAGGGATTATGGGTTTGAGCCCTGGTCTGGGAAGATCCCACGTGCCACGGAGCAATGAAGCCCGTGAGCCACAACTACTGAGCCCGCGCACCACAACTACTGAAGCCCGTGCGCCTAGAGCCCGTGCTCCACAACAAGAGAAGCCACGGCAATGAGTAGCCCGTGCACCGCCATGAAGAGTAGCCCCCACTTGCCACAACTAGAGAAAAGCCCGTGTGCAGCAACGAAGACCCAAAGCAGCCATAAATAAATAAATAAATTTATATATTAAAAAAAAACAACAACCTTGTAATTTCACATTATCTTCTTCTTTTGCTTCTTTATTGTCTGTCTCTCTTCCCACTGGAATGCAAGGTCCATGAAAACAAGAAGTTTATCTCACTTGTTCACCCCTCTATTTCCCAGCACCTAAAATAGTACCTGGCAAGTCATAGGTGTTCACTAAAATTTGTTGGCTGCATGAATGAATTTTCTCTTGTTGCTTTTTTTTTTTGGCGGTACGTGGGCCTCTTGCTGTTGTGGCCTCTCCCGTTGCGGAGCACAGGCTCCGGACACGCAGGCCCGGCGGCCATGGCTCACGGGCCCAGCCGCTCCGTGGCATGTGGGATCCTCCCGGACCGGGGCACGAACCCGTGTCCCCTGCATCAGCAGGCGGACTCCCAACCACTGTGCCACCAGGGAAGCCCTCTTGTTGCTTCTTATTCGGATGGTAAGTGCAGACCAGGACATCCACATCTTTCCTTCTTTCCTCCCTATTCGTCTTTGATTTCTTGTCATTTAGGATCCTAATATGTTCATTTTCTCGTCACCAGATTTTACAATCAGCTGATTCTCAGTGTCTAATAATTTATACCGAGCTATAAATAAATAAATGACCGGCAAGGCTTAATGGGTTGTATTTAAGTATTTCGGCCTGTTGACTCTAGGTGGAGTTTAAGAAGTGAAATTTCAGGTGTTCATTCAGCAAGCAGGGTGATGAGGAGCTTTTCTGTTTTCTGTTCATGCGGGACCTGGTCTATGTCAGCATCTAGAAGAATGACACCTTACCTTCGTTTTCTTGTAGCATTGTCCCTGTGTACAGTGTATCCAGCCGACAGCAAACTGGATCTTTGCTACAGAAAAGAGTGTGATTTTTGTCCCCTCTTGCTCTTAAACTGTGCTTGGTGTTTACGTCTTTTTTTTTTTTAAACTTAAAACTTTCAAAAATCAATCTATTTTTGTTCTTGCTGCCAAAAGACCACTCTCTGAAGGATATTTTTAGGTTACATTGTGAAACATTTTACAGCTTTTACAAAAAATAATGCAAGGACAGGCAACCCAACATGTCCATTGTTTCTGGAGGCCGCCCTTTGCCAATGGCTGTGTTATTTAAAAATAGATTAGCTTGACCTTATGAGGCAGTAGCATAGAGCTGGCTCACTGCATTTGTTGGCATTCATTACCCAGCTAGTTTCGGATGGCAGAATTGATGATATCCACCAAGGGGAATTAAGTGGTTTATAAGAGAAAACATTCTGACATCTCCTCACCACAAGGGTTTACATGAAGGATGTTGCTTTATAAACGATGGTTATTTAATGCAAAACACCAGTCTCTGATGTTAGTGGTCCCTTCCTTGAGTTTGTATATATGTGTAACAGGATATACTGATTTTGTATACACTGAGAATAAAGGCTGTCAAATTCGTTAAGGGCTGGCATTCATATCCTAAAAAAGTAGGTTACTGCCTTCCTGCCTGTCTTTATGCAGCTCATATGTGAGATCTATAACCTTGAAAAATCCTTGGTAAATATTGGCGCTTTGCTCTACTGCACCCCTATGGATGTCGACATCCATCTAGGATGTCTGGTGAATTTGTTTTGGTGTGTTCACAGCGGAACCCCCATGGATGTCAAGGACAAGCAAGTGATGCTGACTTTTGCTTTATAGTATAGTGGCCTATGGAAGGTCCAGCGTGTTCTGGATGTCATCCTTTCTGAAGGCACGTAGCAAATGTAATTTGAACAATGTCTTTTGTTTTATTTTATTTTTAGCCGTGCCTTGAGGCTTACGGGATCTTAGTTCCCCGACCAGGGATGGAACCCAGGCCCCCGGCAGTGAAAGCGCTGAGTCCTAACCACTGGACCGCCAGGAAATTCTGAACAATGTCTTTTATGATTAAATAGTAATCTTCTCTTTTTATAGCCAAGTGATTAAAGAAGGGAGTAATCCATTACATACAATCATTTCTCTAGTCCCTTTCGCCGAGGGGAAACGGAAGTCCTCCCAGTGACTCACAATCTGGCCTGTGACTTGTCTTCTCTCTCCCTGGCCGTGACCTGCTGGCCCGACCTGGACACCTGGGAGGCTTACTCTCTCACGAACTTCAAGTCTTTCCCGCTTGCCTTGTCATTCCCTATTCCCCTCCTCTGCTTTATTTTACTTTATCGTATGTCGATCATTTCAAAATAACTAAGTTCCTTGTTTTGTCTCTCTTTCTTTAATATAAGCTCCGAGAGGGCAGGGCTGTTGTTGATCTCAGTACTGAGAATAGTGCCTGATGCATAGTAATTGCTCCAGTATTTCTTGAACGTCCACTGTCAGATTTAGAACTAGAATAACTCTGCTGAGCTCGGTTGCCTCTGAAAATTCCGATATTTGAAAGTCTCTGAAAATGTAGGTACTTCGTGATGGATCGCATTAAACTTGATAAGGGTTTAATACTTGCAGTCCATGACTTGGGCTAAATACAGCCTCAATGATTGATCTAGGAGTATTCTTGAAGACAGTGAGCATTGCTGGCCGGGCTCAAATGGTCTTTATTTTAGGGATTTAAGGCAGCACCGTGCTGATTCTGTCAGCGAACTTTGCACACTCTCTCACCCTCCAGTGGACCGTGAGACGTTCTTCTGGGCACCGTCAGCTGTGTGTATAGACTTTTCCTGTTACCATCTGCAGTGTGGTGAGAATGAGTTACGTAAGAGAATTACATCCTCCCGGCTGAGGTGTCAGCCCCATTCCTATTGCCAACAGAGCCATTAGTGTGCGCCTTTAACGGAATGCAGTTATGTTTTCCACAATAAGGCTAATCTTTCAGCCCACTGTGGGACTCGAAGCTCTCTTTATGGACAGTGGCATGATGGTGCAATTAAAAGGCCATTATGCCCTGATTATAAGCCATGCTTCACAATTATTGCCATATACAGTGTTAACAGGACTGCAGCGCCGCTCGTAAGATAATCCACGAGCATCCATTTATTGATGTGTTGTAGATCAGCAGGTTTTGGGCTCAGGCTGATCTGGGTTAGAAACCAGGCTTTTCAGTTTACTAACTGTGTTACTCAGGGCGAGATACTTCCCCTCTTTCTTGCAAATGGGGATAATGATACCTACTACCTGAGGCTGATGGAGGAATAAAAGGAGGAGATTGAGGTAAACCACACGGCACAGGGCCTGGCACGTGTTGAGCGCCCACAAAATATTGGCTTCTGTTATTGTTTGAATGTTCCCTGTTGGAAAGCACTTGGGAGAGAAGAAAGAATCTCTTGAGAGATAGAGATTGTGGTACACAGTTCCCTGGAGAGCTTTTCAAGTCTAGAACAAGCCCTCATTTTTCTGCCTGATTCAGATGCCACTATTTAAAAAGGCTGAGACTGGATTAGTTCAGACAAGAAGGAAACCTCTAGATTTCACCGTGTGGTAGAGGTCTGAGCTGCCTGAACTTCTACGTTGTCACTGGTGACGAATGGATTCTAATGATTGCCATTGGGACCCAGGTTCAGTAATGTGTAGAGGAAGGACAGGTCCTCTCCTTACTCCCTGGAGATCCTGGGCAGGGCAGTACCAGCAAGGGTGATGCTTGAGAACTTGACACTGAGGTCCTCTGATCTTCCTGGCACCGTACCTGGGCTCCCAAATCAGGAAAGGCTGGGGAGGCAGCAGGCCTTGGTGTTATAAGGGTTTGGAGTCAGGCTGGTTAGGTCCAACTCCAGCTGAAGAACCATGGGCATGTTAACCTCCCAGAACCTCAGTTGTTCCAGTTGAAAATGAGAATAATACCTACCTCACAGGGTGGTTGTGAGGATTAAATGAGAAAACGTATGCAAAATACTTTGTCCTCTGCTTGGCGTGTAAATAGTGTTTACAGCAATGCCTACCTAATAGCAGCCATGTTAATTTTCAGTTCAGAAGTGAAGATCCATCAGTGATTTCCTCTAAAGCAGTGATTTTCAACTGGGGGTGATTTTGACCCCCAAGGGACATTTGGCAATGTCTGGAGACATTTTCGGTTGTTACAGCTCAGGAAGGGGGAGTGCTAGTGGCATTGAGGGAGCTGAGGCCAGGGATGCCGCTAAACATCCTACACAGTACAGCCCCCATGGCAGAGAGGTGTCCAACCCCAAATGGCACTAAGGCTGAGATTGAAAAACTCTTCTCTAAGGTATAACTTCATGGTTGAGACTGAGAATCTGAAATAGGAGCAGTAAACTAATCACGGTAACTATTATATATTGATCTTCTGACATGTCCCTGAGACCCCGGTTAGGTTTTTACCTGGGTAGATGAGGTCATTCTTATTTTAGCCCTGAGAAAATTAGCTGGAGAGGTCAAGTAATTTATCCTGGCCTCCAGGCAACTGACAGAGGTGAGATTCAAGCTCAGATCCGCCTGGTTCCAAAATTCTTATCCCAGGTTTCCACACTAGAAGTGTGTTGACCTCTAGTCAAGTGTGTTAGGCTGTAATATTGCTGCCTGAGACAGCATACCATGCCTGGTGACGCTACCAAAGAGAGTCCCAGAAATTAAAAAAAAAAAAAAAAAGAGGATTCCCAACGTGTTTGTTGGCCAGAACACAGAGGGTGCTGCTATATAGTTTCAAGCAGTTCTGCTTAATTGCCTTCTCCTTCTGTTTTCCCTGATCTCCCTCACCAACACTGTTGATTCTTTCCTCCTCTGTGCTCTCTTTTTTTTTCCCCCCACACACAACAGGATTTCAAGAGTCACAATAGTGTCTTGTAATGTAGATTTGCTCTTCTGTCTCCTGTACTGGATTATGTGTTTCTTGAATTCTTGAAAGCAGCATCCCTGTTTTATGTCTCTTTGCAATCTCTGCCCTCTCTAGGTACTCAAGCAATCACTTTTGAATTGAATTCTTTTGAGGTAATGGGTAGGCATAACTTTTAAATAAATAAGAAGAATTCTTGCCTAAGATCTTGTTGGCTCGAAGATCCGCGGCTTATTTTTAAAGCATATTAAATATACTTAGCCATATGTCTGACTTTTCTGTGATGATTTAAAATGGTTGTCTGCCAGTTGTAGCATTTTGAACTGTCGGGAAAATATTGAATTAATTGTGTTGAAGGTCTTAGAGGGCCTTTATTCTGACCAGATGTGTGCAGTGATGGAGCCTATTGCTTATGTAACGCGACCACAGAAGGCATCACTTTGGCTTGATTTAAATAGAGTCAGTATTTTACCACCTGGATTCTTGGCCAAGCGTTGGAATTTACATCTGATAGGGAGAGCCTGTTCATTTCCTCCTCCAACTATCAGCCTGTTTAAGTCTGTGTGACTTGGTGAAGAATTCAAAACTCAAGATCAAGTAGTTAAAAAAGGACTTTCTTTGGTGTTGGAGCATGTAGGTTTTTTTTTTTTTTTAAAAAGCATAGGCATCATCTAGATTTTTCGGTTTCTAATCTTTTAAAAACTCAAATAGTTTTATGATCATGGATGACTGTCAGTCACTCTCCATTGTCGGTCTGTGCTTCCACAGCTTATGGTTTTTTCATGGTGAAATTAATTTTTTTCCTCATTTAAACAATGTGTATGATAGAGAAAAATGTGAATATATGAAAGGAAAATGTATCCACATGGCCCATAATCCCACCTCCAGACATTTATATATATAAACATATATAAATACACACACATGTTTTTTTGGTAGATTTTTTTGGGAGGGTCTTTTTCTTCTGAAAATTGCATAATCCCACACACGCTGTTTTGGTGAGATTTTTCTTTGTGCCTCACAATGTATCGCAGACTTTTTTTCTATGCTACATGTAGATCGACTGTACCATTTTGATGGCTGTGGAATCAGTTTTTGGTTGTGCTATAATATGTTAAATCTTGCTTTCAGAGTGAACATTTAGATTGTTTTCATTCCTATTTTACACAAAACATTGAAGAATATCCTTATATATACTTTTTAGTGAACTTCTTCAGCTATTTTCTATGGATAGATATCTAGAACTTCTTGGCTCACATGAATTTTATCTTTTTAAGACCTAATTCCCACCGTCATCTTATTTTTCAGACCACTTATCAACTTAAATCCTTGCTGCCTGGATGTGAGAGTCCTGTATTTCTTTACTTATCTCAGAATAGATCCTATGTAGGCCTGGAATTGTTCCTTTATAATAGTCATCACAAACGCAAATACTGACTGGGTATTTTAAAGGGCATTAGGGAGCGGTGGTGACTAGGGTAAAAGGGAGCAGTTGCCACTCAGCTGCAGCCTGTTGTTGACATGTGGGGACATTGCCCACCGTTGCCAGGTTTTTCAAGCTTTCAAGAGAACGCAGAAGCTCGAATTGTTAAAAAAATGAACTTTTTCAATGTAAAAGCGTTGATTCACAGTTTTCCAAAAGCATGGATAAACCAAGCCAAACACATCTGGGAGCCATATTTGGTCCTCAGGCAACAAGCTTGCAGCCTCTGGTTGACATATTTGTCTTTCTCACTTGATGTCTCTCACACTTCATCTCTTCAAGAGCAGTCATCACATTTCTTACTTTTGTCTGTGTTCTTAGGGCCCAGGATAGTGACCAACACACAGTAAGGGTCCACAAATGTGGGTTGAAGTGAATAATAAGTTCCAGAAGTAGTCCAGTTTGTCCCTGTAGTCCACGTAAGATTATTGGAGGGTCAGCCGGTGACAGCTCTCCCAGTCGAGTTGCGAGGAGTGGGGGAGAGGATATATTTTGACAGCTGATCGTGATTCTTGGACTATTTTATTGCAGGGTCGTGGTCTGCTGAATCTTAGAACTGGGTGCAAAATAGTGTCTCGATGATGACATTTATATGAATATGTACTGGGAATAGTATACATTCTCTGCTCTAAGGTGATTTTACTGTGAAATGTGTGGTCTTACAAATAAAAGAATGAATGAGCTTTATGTATACTGCTTAGGGCGGTTTTAAATATAGCAAGAAAAATCCCTAATAACATGACTCGTTTGGGCATTCTACAGGTAAATCAGCACCCTGACTTTTACTCCAAGAGTGGATGCTTTCAGAACACAGTTAACCTCTAAGACTGGCGAGCATCTGTTCTCCAGGCCAGTGTTACCTGGTAGAATTTTGTATTTTGAAAACCAGTGCAGCCCTTCTTTCTTGCCTGCGAAATAGGTTGTTCTGCGTTGCAGAGTTCATGGCAGGTACCGGGTTTGCTGGACTAGGATGGGGAAGGGAACTTAGGTAATTCAGATTAGAAGTTTAGGCAGTGCAGTTTTTCTGTTAAAGAGCTAAGCTAGGAAGGGCGTATAAAATGAAAACTGTGTAATTGTCAGCAAAAGCCCGACATGGAGTTCAAACTCTGCCAGGTGGGGATTGGGACTGTGTTTCTATTCTCTCTTCTCTCGTCCCCTTCCCTCTCTCCATATCCGTATCAGAGTAAGAACATTCCAAGAGACTGTCTAGGAATTCAGATTCTAGATAGGACATTCTATTTGTGATCCAGTACTCTGGATGTGAGACAAAACTAAGGAGCGTTTTCCAGTTGAGACGACTGTATGCCCTGATCCACCTCCTTCATTATGATCACCGCTTTTGGGGCACCCAGGATTCCCACAAGTTGGCATGAAATTTGGCTTCTGTTCTACTTTAAAATGCCCAAGGGGGACTTCTCTGGTGGTCCAGTGGGTAAGACTTCGCGCTCCTAATGCGGGGGGCCGGGGTTCGATCCCAGGTTGGGAACTAGATCCCGCATGCCGCAACTAAAGATCCCGCGGGCTGCATTGAAGACCCAGTGCAGCCTAAAATAAATAAATAAACAAATAAATACATATTTTAAAAAAATCATAAAATGCCCAAGGATAAGATGTAGCAGGAAAACTTATATTCTGCAGTGTTTGAGACTGGACAATCATTGGTAAATTTCCCGAGCTTTGGTCTTTGGTAAAGAGTCTAGCCATAGTGAATCATGCCATATGCAAAATCACAGTTTAGTACCTGCACAGGGTCTAGGAAGACTTTAGAAAACACAAAGTGTTGTTTCAATATTGATACATTGTACACATATCATGATTTATAAGAGAAATATCAGAGAGATAGAATGCCCAGCAAAGGAAAAATTGATGCAGCTCTTGCCTATTTCTGTCTAAGTCTGCGGGAAAAAACTGCCATAAGGAGGAAAGGACCAGGCTTTCTTAAGCAATGTGAATCTGTTTCTGAGACATTTTAGCTAAAAATGTAAGCTTAAGTTATTCTGCATGAAATAATTATCTCCAAGGAAGACAATCGTGAGAAGATGGCATTAATGGGAAGATGATAGCCGGTTGTCACTGTTGGAGTCTTTTTTGGTGGAAGGAACCCATCCATGGGTTTTAATAAAACGTGATGAGTCACCCTATTGCCTGAATTCCTGAGGGAAGAGAGACATCCTGAAAAGGCTGTGAGGGAAATTTGCAGTCCTAGGCACCTGTTACCAGGCACTTATATTCACCTGATGGCTGCCAACGGCTTGCAGGCAGAGCTGATTGGAGAAAATGATCAACTTCAGAACCAGTGGCCCACAGATTGGGTTTTAGGTAAATGGAAAGTACATCAGAATTACCTGGGCGAGTTTGCCATCTCTGGGCATCTGCGGGCGAGTTTGTTAGTGATGCTGACTCATGTCTCCCTGCCAGGCGGAGTCCTGATAACCCCAACTGCAAAGAATGGTCCACAGAACGGTCACCGGTTCAGAATCATCCAGAGGGTTTATGAAAAATGGGGATTACTAGGCCCCATCTCAGACCTGTGGAATCAGAAATCCTAGGGGGTGGTCCCTGTGAATCCACACATTTTCGAAAAAGTTCTGGCTGGTTGTGGAAATGTGAAGCTTGATACTCCAGGCTCTAACATGCTGGCCACTTCAAATCCAGTTCCCTAATACATGATGGTAACAGACCCCACTCTATACTCGAATGAACACTGATTGGGGAAGGGAGGCGAGAATAGAAAGACGAACTGAGTTACTCGAGCCTCCGGTTCTTCTAGGGTGGCACATACTGGCTATGTGTGGGTGTGTATGTGGAAGGTCATTTTCTTGCTTCAGGATCCTAGCATTAACCAGGCAATTGAAGAGACCTCTTCCTCCCCACCACATGCCTTTTTAAAAGAGGAAAGGATGGGCTTCCCTGGTGGCGCAGTGGTTGAGAGGCCGTCTGCCGATGCAGGGGACGCGGGTTCGTGACCCGGTCCGGGAAGATCCCACATGCCACGGAGCCGCTGGGCCCGTGAGCCATGGCCGCTGAGCCTGCGCGTCCGGA
>NW_020173512.1:534430-646898 GCF_003031525.2 Neophocaena asiaeorientalis asiaeorientalis | reverse complement strand
AAAAAAAAAAAAAAAAAAAAAAAAATAGGAAAGGAACTCTGGAGGAAGGAAAGTGCAATCCAGTAGAACTTCCTGCAGTGATGGAAATGTTCTTTACCTATGCTGTCTGATATATTATCCACTAGCCATACATGGAGATTGTGTGCTTGTCATGTGGCTGGTGTGGCTACCTTTCACCAGCCACACTACGAAAATGAATTTTTTCGTTTTATTTACATGGAATTTATTTAAATTTAACTCTAAGTAGCCACATGGCTGGTGTCTACCAGACTGAACAGTACGGGAGACATTGCTGTTACAAATGGTGAGGACAGTCATATTTCTTTGGTGACACATTCAGCTGCTCCAAGAAAAAGAGGCTGGAGTGACCCTTTGTGTTGATGTTTGTTAAATGTGAAAGCCTGGGATAGGTAGTTTTTAAGTGTCCTTTTGACCGCTTTATCAGTGTATTTACTGGTGACAGTTTTCTTAAAGAAGCTCAGTGTATGGCGATGCTAGCTAGGGATGGTGTTTTTTTCTGTGGACTGCTCTGTCTCCAGCACCTAATATAACAAATGGTTGAATAAATTATCTCAATTTGAGTATTTTATGCAGAGAGGGAGACTCTAAGTTATCTTGGAGTTGCATAAACCATTTAATCACCTTGATGCTTTTGGTTACGAGTCGTAAAAATCAACTCAAATAACTTAAACAACAAAGAAGATTAACTGATGCAAGTAACCAAGAATTTCAGAACAAGGAGGGAGCTTCAGGTAGGGTTTGGTCACGGCATGGGTCCTGTTTCTCTGATTTGCTTCAGAGCTGCCACTAGCCCATATGATGTCTTTGTTCAAAGCAGAAACTGTGTATCTCTTCTGGGCAGACACATCTGTGCATGGCCCGGAGAGCAGAGTATGGGCTGGATTTCAGCCTATACTCATCAGCTGTAAGGACACAGCTTAGATCTTGTAAGGGATAGCCTTGATTCTCTCAGTAATGCTCTCTTCACAGTGCTGGCTTGGCCTTAGAATGGCTTCTCTTGTTTGCAGATGGGTGACCATGGCAGAAGGGGTGACATGCCTGTTTATTTACAGCTAGGGGGAGAGAGACTGAGAGGAATGTCATATGCTGTGTGCTGAGTGGCTTAGGTCTGCAATCCCTAAACCAATTCTGGAAGCTTAAGCAAATCATTGGCCACTTGTAGCCTACTGCAATAGAACCAAGATTTAGAAACCCTGGTCCAGAGTCAAGTGTTACCTTCTCATAGAACCTTCCTGTCCTCCAGTCACTCATCACTTCATCACTCTACTTTTGTCTTCATCCTCATCACTATCTGAAATTAGCCCCTTTGTTTACTATCTGTCCCACCGGAGTGTAATTATCTTGAGGGCAGGAACCTGAATCATATACTTTCTTATTCTTATGGCAAAGCAGTACCTGGCACCTGACAGCTGAGCAGCACAAACATTTGTTAAGTGGACCAGTGAATGAAAGAATCAACCCAAATGGTTGCCTTCTCATGGTGGGTAGGTGCCTTCAGATGTGGACATGGCTCGGGGAAGAGATGATAATTAACCAGGAGCTTTGAGCAGTGCTAGAGAGCTATGGAGACATGCTGTGGATTCCAAAAGGGCAGAGTGAGAGATGAGCAGACAGGTTCTCAGTCTGCTGGCAAAGGTTGACAAGCACTGACTTGAAGAGGAAAATGGGAGATAAGTAAGCAGCACAAGCCTGTGTTGTGCTGAGTGAGGTAAGAGCCTGAGCTCGGGTGGCTGATTTAAGACCCTGAGTACCCAGAATGCAGGGGATGCAAAGAGGGTCACCAGCCCCATTAGCTGTAGCACGTACCTCTGGAACCCAGGCCATAGGGAACCATGATCCCTGTGAATCAAGAGAGCTAAGTGTTTACAGTGGGCTGCCCTGATTTCAATACCAGCCCTCTCCTTGCCAGCTGTGTGGCCTTGGGCATGTGACTCAGCCTCTCTGTGCCTCAATTTCCTCATTTGTAAAAAACAGTGATAATAGTAGTGCCTGGCTGGAGGCCACACAGCTCCATGCTTAAGAGTTTTGGAATTGCACATTGGGTTCAAATCCTGGCTCCGAAAACCCTGGTAGGTGGGTGGAGGGGTGGATGCCATCTTTAGGGAAAGAGAACGTGGCCAAATGCTGTTACCCAGGCAAACAGTCTTTGGAAGAAAATAGTCTGCTTTTACATCTCCTGAGTGGTGGTAGCAGAAAGTTACAAATGTGAGGATATGCATGGGCTGCTCGCGCACGCGCGTGTGTGTGTGTGTGTGTGTGTGTGTGTGTGTGTGGTGGCAGGGGAGTGGTTAAAGGTATTTTGTTCCAGGTTTGTAAAATATGATAACATCGTATGTGCACATGCACACAACAGAATGTCCTCACTTAATGTTTGTCTCATGGGTTTGTGTGTGTGTGTGAAGTATAGCCAGCAATAATTAGGGACCCCATCTCTGACCAAGATAAAAGGGAGAAAAATAAAGGAATCCCAAATAATAAAGCAGTTGACAGATATTAACTCCCAAAGAAGAGTAAGGATGTTTGCTTTTCCTTTTATCATGTTGGGTTATGGCATTCCCACAGTTCAACTCTAATGCCTTTCTCCTACTTTATCGTGTGAGCCTAAAAGTCTGTCTTTCTTGTCAAAGTCGGGAAGCCTTCCAGCTCTCACCTCCTCACATCGTCTGCCAGTTGGACTTCAAGTATGGGAGTGAAAGCCTAGCAGAGAAAGCTAGTAGCAATGATGCCAATGAGAGCAGAACGAGATTCAGTGCTGGGCAGGTCAGGCTTTGCTCCGAGCACTGCCCAAACCTGATCTTTAATCCTCAGCACGAGCCATGAAGTGTGTGTACAATTCTCCCATTTTAGAGGTCGGAGCACTGAGGCTTGAGAGTCATTACTTGTCCCAGGTTACTCCTCGGATTTAAGTGACGGCAATGGGTTTCCTCCAGGCTTCCACCAGCATGCTGCATTATTGCCTTGTGCCATGTGGTGGGATCTACTTCAGACGGCACTGCACCACTGTGCAAATTCAGGGTATAGAAGCTTCTAGAGTGTGGTCTGGGGAAGGCCGGAAGCCAGGTACCCTTTCTTGTGTTCAGGGAGGCCACAGTCCTTGTGTCCTCCATGAGGAAGGAAACATCGGTGCCCCAGGGATGCTTTGGGGTGAGTCTGCTTGGCTCATCACAGCTCAGAGCTTCTGTTTGTCCATCCGCAGCCATGCCCTGTGCATGGTCCGGACACAAGTGCCTGCCTCTTCCTGACAGCTTTCTCCTGACACGGTTCCAGGCGATGGAACTTGCACCTTATGGCCATAACAAGGTTCTATTTGACTTTTTGAAAAATGGTGGTGAAATACATGTAACATAAAATTTTGATCATTTCAGCCATTTTTAAAATGTACAGTTCAGGGGCATGAAGTACGTTCACATTGTCGTGCAACCCTCACCCCCACCATCCATCTCCAGAACTCTTTCATCTTCCCAAACGCTGTATCCATTAAACACTAACGCCCCATTCTCCCCTCCCCTCGTCCCTGGCAGGTACCATTCTAGTCTCCGTCTGTGTAAGTCAGACTACTCCAGGTACCTCATATGAGTGAGTCATACGGTGTCTGTCCTTTTGTGTCTGGCTTCTTTCACTTTAGTGTACTGACCTCAAGCTTCATCCATGTTGTAGCATGTGTCAGAATTTCCTTCCTTTTAACAGTTGAGTAATATTCCATTGTATGGATATGCCACCTTTATTTATCCATTCATCTGCCAATGGGCATTTGGATTTCTGTCTTCTTCTGTGTGATTTTTGTCTTCCCACTCCCCTCAGAAGCAGGTGCATTTAGGTTTTATTGATGTCTCGGCCTCCTCTCTTCTGCTTTTTCTCCTTTCTCATAGCTTTGCCTGACCTTCCCAGGTCTGTCAGGAATGCCATTTGCCTAATGTCTCTGGCTCTGAGGATGGAGAATTTGTTGCCTGAGTAGAGCTTTGCCAGCAGTGTGTCCCTGTCATCTCTTTGGCAGTTAGAGCAGTTTGTGAAGCGTATGGGTATTGGTCACCAGGTTTTTTCTTCATTATTTTGTTTTGTTTTTTGCTTTTTTAAAAAATTAATGCTGCCCCTGGTCACCTGGTCTTGGAGGCTTCAATCCCACTATCAGCTTTGACCTGGCCAACATTTCACCTTTTTGGGTTAGAGACGGTATGCTCAGTAGTGATACAGGCTTTGCATTTCAGATGTCTGGGTTCACATCCAGTTCCACTACTCACTTGCTATGGGACGTTGTGTGCATGATTTTACTTCTGTGACATAGTAGGAACACACACCTCGTATGGTTGCTGCAAGGATTAAAGGAAACGTTGCAGGGAATCTCTCAGCATGGAACAGAGAGCAAAGGCAACACTGAATGAATGATAGTTATTATTATATTTGTCAGTTTCCCTCTTTTGAATCTGATCGCTTTTGATTTTAGGTTTGTGGAGGTGCTGAATTTACTGCATAATTGACTCAAAACACTTCTTTTAACACTGGGTTTTTATCTTCTTTCCTGGCACTAACACCTCCTCTTAGATTTTATGGAGCTGAATTTGTTGGACCAAATTATATGGAGCAGATTAGATAGAGACACATTCTAAGTATACTAGCTTTATGTCTCCATGTTATTTTTCTTAGATCTCTCTCTTGAAGTCTGAATTTAATCACCACTCTGTGGGAAGCTACAAATGATTATAGAGCAATTAAATGACTCCTGAGTCTTTAGAATTCTAGAATGATTGATATAAAGATAGGTGTTTTCTAGTAAACTTGATACCAGGAAAGTTACCTGGTTTGTTGAGTTTTTCTTGCAATCGATTGTTCCAGCTTTGAATGGGATCACGAGGGAACCGCTAGACTAAATTTATTGCTTATTAAAAATTTTGTATACTGTTCTCTCATTTAATCCTTATTAAAAGTACTAGTTAGGGACCTCCCTGGTGGTTCAGTTGCAGGGGACATGGGTTTGATCCCTGGTTCGGGAACTAAGATCCCACATGCCGCGGGGCAACAAAGCCCGCACACCACAACTACAGAGCCCACGTGCCGCAACTACAGAGCCCATGCACTCTAGAGCCTGCACGCCACAACTACTGAGCCCGCACACTGCAACTACTGAGCCCGTGTGCTCTTGAGCACACGCGCCACAACTAGAGAGAAGCCTGCGCACCGCAACGAAGAGCCGGCGTCACAATGAAAATCCGGCGTGCTGCAACTAAGACCCGACGCAGCCAAAAAAATAAAAAGTGCTAGTTAGAGCCTTGACTGTGTGCTATGCTTGCTGTCAGTGCTCTATATTATTTCATTTTCTCCTCAAACAACTCCATGGAGTGTAGGTACTATAGTCATTCCCATTTTACAGAAGAAGAAATTGAGGCTCACAGAAGTTAAAGTATTCTCTGCCACTGCTGTTAATGGCAGAGTGCTGGGATACAAAGTAGGTTCTCAGGTCCTGGAATGATGGATGCCCTTCTGAGCGCTGGGAGGTGGTTGGTGGCATCTTCACTTATTGATGAGGAAATGGACCTCTCTAGGGTCAGCAGAGCCCATTCAGGTTTTTTTTTTTTTTTTAACTGAAGTGTAGTTGATTTACAGTGTTGTATTAATTACTGCTGTACAGCACAGTGACTCAGTTATACATACTGGCTTGGCCAAAAAGTTCGTTCGGGTTTTCGTACGATACCATAAACCGGAATGAACTTTTTGGCCAACCCAATAGATCTACATTCTTACTCATATCCTTTTCCATCATGGTTTATCACGGGATAATGAATATAGTTCCGCCCATCCAGGTCTTTGATGCCATATCCTGAGCTGATTTTTGACTTATCACAGCAATCACCATTTATCAATTAGTACATGTACGTTATGTCTTCCATTTTTCCAAATCCAGAAAGACCATCGATATATGACAGGGGCAGTTTGGACAAGCCCTGCAAATGATGTAACAGATCAGCATGACTGTTGAAGGGAAAACATTGTACTTCCCAACTATTCCATTTTGTTCCTACTTTCAAGTGATAAGTAGGGATACTTAATAATGCTACTTTATAATGCCAGTGCCTCAGTTTCTTCGTCTGTAGAAAGGGTACTTTGCCATATTTGTAGATGTCAAGACAAATTTCTGGAATTCAACGAAGTTATTACTTGCATGTCTACCAAGGCCGAGCATCTGTCACAAGGACGTGGTGTCTCTGTACCTTAAGTACCAGCAATGGCTTTGGCTGTGCAGTCATCCCCCACAGGACTAGAAGTTGCTGATATGGTACTGGTGCAAGGCTCACTTTGGACTTGTTCCCCAAACTGCTGCAATGCCCAGTCCAGCTTCCAGTCTTGGGGCAGCAGGCTGAGGCAGAGCTGTATGAATCTGTCTTGGGCCTGCAGGCTGCAGTGTGGGAGCAGCTTCAGGACCTGCAGCACTGCAAGAAGCCTTGGCTGAGCCTGGCCTCAGAGCCCTGGCATTCTCGCTCCATAGCACTGTTTCATCTGTCCCTGCTGTGGGCTCCTTTTATTTTTAAAGTAAATATTTGGTTTCGTTGGTGGGGAGAGCTGGTGAGGGGTGGGGGAGTCAAGGACAGGGACACTTGAGCGGTGATTGCACTAAGCAGCAGGTTTTCTCCCCTCTGAAAATCCAGGCCCTACGCATATGAAGGTATTTATTTTATATTCTAGGAAAGAATTCATGTGTGAGTAGGACGAGGAGGTCTTGGGACTCTGTTGACTTCACTCTCTAATGTGATTTTGGCTGCAGTGTGGGGTGCAGTGTAGGAACACAGACTCAAGAATGTGTTAGGTATAGACTCTGGAGTCAGGTAATCGTGGGTCTGAATCCCCATCCACCTGTGGCACTGGGTAAGATTTATAACCTCTTCAAGCCTCAGTTTTCTTATCTGTAAAGCACCTACCTCATAGTATTGTTTGTGAGGATTAAAATACGATAGTGGTTGAGAAGTATTCATCAGAGTGCCTTGTACGTAGTAAGTGCTCAATTCATATTCATCAGAGTGCCTTGTACGTAGTAAGTGCTCAATTCACGTGAGATGCCTTTATCATTATTATTATATGATCCACTGAGCAACAGGATTAAAGTCTTCATTCAACAGATGTACATATTGTAGGATTTCTACATGCAAATGAATGTGCGAGATTCCAAAGGACTCACAAGTGAATGAAACATGCCATCAAGGGATCAATTCCACTATTAAATGGTAATAAATTGTTAGCATTTCTTTATCTCATCTTATATGTTAAGCATTTTCTATACATTTGCTCATATAATTTTCAAAATAAACCTTAGGGTAGTACTGTATATAATCCCCATTTTACAGATGCAGAAACTGAGGCCTGGAAATTGGGGCAGGGCAGGTCTTTGTGCCTGTGCGTGCCCGTAGCCACTTGTCTCTGAGTCTGCATGATTTAGGGGTGACTGTGGATGCTGATTCAGGTTATGGGGAAGGGGTGAAGCGGGGGGAATTAGCAGTGCTGTCTGTGGGCTTTCCCAGGAGGAAAAGATGATGTGAAGACAGTTTGTAGTCTGTCAGGCTCAGGACAGGCCTTATGGAGGAGGTTATGTTTGTTGTTGGTAGGATATTTATAGAGATGGGTGGAACGTTACTCTAAGTGGACGGAACAGCAGAGCAAAGACCTAGAGGTGGAAAATTCCATGTACACCCACGGCCCAGACTGTCTGGAGTTGAGGGACCACATAAGGAAATCATGGAATGAGATGACATCCTTTTTTTTTTTTTTTTTTTTTCCAAAGTTGGCACAGTTTATCAGGGTATGAGGATAGAAATGTCTTTGACATCTTATCTTAGATCATTATCATTTGGTCAAGTCTTTTGGAGCTTGGTCTCCGACCCCTACACAAAAGTCCACTTTACCTGCTTATCTTTTTTTTTTTCTTTCTAATTTGTGTACATTTACTTTAAAAAAAATTGAATAAAAGATTATTTAAATTCCATAGTGCTTTACAGTTTTCAAGAGTTTCACACACATGATTTCATATAATCCCATAATAACCCTTTTTATTCCCCTTACCCCTATATTGTCCCTCCCCCGCTTCCCTCTCCCCACTGGTAACCACTAGTTTGTTCTCTCTGTCTGTGAGTCTGCTTCTTTTTAGTTTTATTCGCTAGTTTGTTTTATTTTTTTATATTCCACATTTACGTGATATCGTACAGTACTTGTCTTACTCTGTCTGACTTATTTCGCTAAGCATAATACCCTCCAGGTCCATCTATGTTGTTGCAAATAGCAAAATTTCATTCTTTTTTATGGCTGAGTAATATTCCTTTGTGTATATACTGTATACCCCATCTTCTTTATCCATTTGTCTGTTGATGGACACCTAGGTTGCTTCCGTACCTTGGCAATTGTAAACAGTGCTGCTATGAACATTAGCGCTACATAGCATGCTTCGTTTATCAGCTTGGCAGAAATTCAAAACTGTTGAGTAACTGTTGGTCTTGATGTGACCTGACAAAGCCTTTGTGGAGAGCATTTTGGAAGAACCCTTCAAAAATAGTAACATTTGATTTAGCATTTCCACTGCTAGAAGCCTCTTCTGTGGAAATATGCAAGCCCTTAAAAGATGTGTTTAGGGTTATGTTCCCTGTAGCCGTGCTCATAATGACAAAAATTTAATGACTTGTATGTGTTATAGGTGATTGAAAAGTTATGGCGCCTCCCTACAGTAGCATATTCTGCAGTTAACTAAAAAAATGAGGTGGATCTCTGTGCGCTGACATGTAGACACATCATGATATATTAAATTAAAAGAGCGGGAAGCAGAGGACCATCTATAGGCTCATCCCATTGGTGTAGCTCGTTCACAGTTGACCTCATGGGTGTGTTTGTGTGTGCCTTAAAAATGTAAACGACGGGGAACTATTACCTCTGAGTAGGGTGGCCATCTGTTCCGGTTTGCTGGAGAAATATCTGGTCTACACCTGTTATCCTAGTGTAATTATTCATTGTGCCCCCTTTTGGTCTTTAGTGGCCTGGTTGGGATGATGAATTATATGGTTACCCTCCCTTCCTCTGAGGATTAGAATTGGGGCAAGAGGAATGGGAAACTGGCTGTCATGCACGTGACTTGGTATAGTTTACAGCAGGCAAGTATTATTTTTATAAGGTATTGAGCATTATGCCCCTAATACATTATGCAGTGGTTCTCTTCTGAGCCACCATGGGTGGTCATTACTTAGGGAGAAGTTACCTTTTTTTGTTTCTGTCTGATATCTGAGCATCTACTTTGTTCTGCTTAAAGAAATCTTCAGTCAAATCATTGAAGATATTCCTTTGTCTGAGAAAAGTACTTATTAGCATTCGCACTCATATGCTTCTTCATTGACCTAGTGGAGACTTTTGCATTTCCTTTGGCTCCTAAGACATTGAATTGAAATTCTCTTTTGGAAAAACAACACACCTTTAAAAAAAATGTAAAAATTGTGGCCTTCCCCACCCCTGGGTTCCTCAAACGTAAGTTTAGACACAACAGGATTCAGAATTATTAAATGAGCTAAATGCAAACTTTTGACCTAGAGTGGGCTTCAGAGTTGGCTGGGTTCCTCCTTTCTTTGCTTCCCAGTAAAATCCTAGAGGAAATGGGGATGGGTGGGAAGTAGCTGCTGTTAAAAAATAGCAGTGATTCAGATTGCCCAGACATCATGGGCACCTTTGATGTGCCGTGCACTGTGGTAGGTCATTTGTCATCTGCCATCTCATGTGTTCTTTACCAGAACTCTTCAAGAGTATTTTTAGGCCCTTTTCATGCCGTTGGAAACCGAGGCTCGGAAAAGCTAAGTTCCTGCCCCAGGTACTGGGGATTCCATTCATCCTCCTTTGATCCACTCCACTAGGATTTCTCCACCTCAGCACTCGTGACATTTTGTGCTAGATAATTCTTTGGGTTGGGGGCCACGGTGAGTGTTGTAAGATGTGTAGCTACATCCTTGCATCCTTGGCCTCTACTCATTAGATGCCAGTAAACCCACTCACCCACTAGTTTTAATAACCAAAAAATGTCTTTAGACGCTGCTAAAATTAGTCCCCAGGTGAGGCATGGGCTGTGCAGAATAGTCCCTGGCTGAGAATGGCTACACGACAGCAAAATCGAAGACCATCATAGAATCCAGACAAGTCAAGAGTTAAGAACAGGCAAGCAAAGGTAGAGACTCTTACACTTGGCTGTCTGTGTATTCTTCCAGGTCTAATTTTCTTTGCATGCCGTTTTTATTACCTGGGAACTAGGAAAAAGCAGTTGAAAATTATATTAGTTAACCTTGGCTCTGGTCAAAATGTTGCAAAGGTTGAAAATATTGAACTAAGAAGACATTTCTTAGCTGATTAATCTCACTCATCCTCTGGTCCATCAGGGATGTGTGTGCTCTAACCATGAAGGCTCATGTTACGAATTCCATATGCCTCCATTCAGAGTTATAGCAAGAGGCTTTGGTGAAATTATTTAGTGATATTTGGCTTTTATGCCATACATTTCTCCTTAAAGACTATACAAGTCTACTGCTCAGCCAGTTAATGGTTCGTTCCTGGAAAATTCCCTGTAAGTGAGTTAACAAAGTCTCGCCATCTGCTTTTCTCTCTCATCCGTTTCCACCTCTGCTTTTTGTAATTAGCTGGTTATTTCTGAGCCTTAAGATCTTTGCTTTGTGTTTCAAGGCAAGTCTGGTGACAGGGAACTTTTAATACATCTCTTTTCATATTTCTTTTTTTTTATACTTAACCAGGAATTTTTATTCATTTTATTTTTCAACATCTTTATTGGAGTTTAATTGCGTTACAATGGTGTGTTAGTTTCTGCTGTATAACAAAGTGAATCAGTTATACATATACATATATCCCCATATCTCCTCTCTCTTGCACCTCCCTCCCATCCTCTCTGTTCTTTCATATTTCTATGCCTAAGAAAAACTGGGAATGAATGTTTGCTAGATAAAGTATCATTTGTATTATTCAAATTTAGTGGATCAGGGTATAATTTCTTTTCTCTGTCCTCTGCTACAAAGTAAGTTTAAGATATTACTGGATTACTTGTCCAAGAAAAGTTTTGTTTAGGTGTTTAACAGATTAAAGCCTGTATGCATTTAAAAAATTAATTAATTAATTAATTTTTGGCTGAGTTGGGTCTTTGTTGCTGCGCGCGGGCTTTCTCTAGTTGCGGTGAGCGGGGGGCTACTCTTCGTTGCGCTGCGGGGCTTCTCTTTGCGGTGGCTTCTCTTGTTGCAGAGCACGGGCTCTAGGCGCGCAGGGTCAGTAGTTGTGGCTCATAGGCTCTAGAGCGCAGGCTCAGTAGTTGTGGCGCACGGGCTTAGTTGCTCCACGGCATGTGGGATCTTCCCGGACCGGGGCACGAACCCGTGTCTCCTGCATCGGCAGGCAGACTCTCAACCACTGCGCCACCAGGGAAGCCCCTGGTCATTCTTTTTAATTTAAAGGATATAACTTTCAAATATCCACTTTACTGTTGATTCCAGTGAAAACAAGCACAAGCAAATCTGATGTAGACAACTTTATGTGATATAGGGAGAACTGGAGCTAAGTAAAGAGGAAATGTTTAGTGTCTGTTGGCTACCATGTAAAAAAAATTACCTCAGTTTTGTTTTTTGTTTTTCAGATTTGCATTTTACTTAACCTTGGAGAAATGACAATCAAATACTGTAGTGCTATGAACTGGTCATAGTTTGTTCTCTCTCCCTCTAGTTTCTTGGTGAAGTAATGTTGTTTGGCTCCCTAGAAAGCAAACTCAGAGGTGGAGATTACCATGTGGGATGCTTGTACGGCAGTGCTCTAAGAATCAACGCCTCTGGAGGGCTGAGGCTGGAGGAGAAGTTAGGTTGCAGGGTCGTCTCAGCAAAGGCCCCAGGTAACCCACAGGAAACTCTGAAGTTGAGCTGGCTCTTCATCATTGTCCCGAGTTGGGATGAGAGGGTGGCCATGTCAGCTAGCCATTGGAAGTGGGCTGCTTCTGGGCAGGAGCTGTGACCATTTGGGCTGGCAGCTCCCTACCGTCAAGATGAGCCCTGACTGGGGATCCGGGAGGGAGGCGTAGACAGTATTCACTTCACATGAGCATGTAATGCAGGTGAGTTTGTGTGTGTGTATTAATTTACTAAGTGCCACGTTCTTTTCTTTGCGGTACGCGGGCCTCTCAGTGTTGTGGGCTCTCCCGTTGCGGAGCACAGGCTCTGGACGCGCAGGCTCAGCGGCCATGGCTCACGGGCCCAGCCGCTCCGCGGCATGTGGGATCTTCCCGGACCGGGGC
The DNA here is from genome assembly GCF_003031525.2 of Neophocaena asiaeorientalis asiaeorientalis. Lineage (NCBI taxonomy): Eukaryota > Metazoa > Chordata > Mammalia > Artiodactyla > Phocoenidae > Neophocaena > Neophocaena asiaeorientalis. Next base: position 634,591 of record NW_020173512.1, on the reverse strand, counting down.
ACAAACCCGTGTCCCCTGCATCGGCAGGCGGACTCTCAACCACTGCACCATCAGGGAAGCCCTAAGCGCCACTTTCTTGAGTAACTTGACCAAGAACACACGTCTGGAAAGTAGATGTGTCTGGATTTGAATTCACGTTTGACTAGTCCCCAGACCTGTACTTTTACTGCTTGCAATGTTAGTTGCCACGGAAAAGAATACCCAGGGCAGCCCCTTTCGTTGTCCATGTGGCTTTACATCTGCTGCAGTGTGGGGACATCCTTGAAGTTTGCTGAATTGGCTTTCTCCAACATACCTTTTGTCACAGGGGGTGAAAGGAAAGGTAACATCATTTGTCCTAAATGAATCATCAGTCTGAAAAAAAGTCTGAACTCTAGCCCTCTATTATGTTCCTCAGCCAGGGTGACTTTGAACAAATTGGTGTCCTTCCAGTTCCCTGGGGAAGCACTTGACTCACCAGACCCCTTACCATTAAAATCCCACAGGGAACACTTGACTTTCTCTGAGAAAGTTCTCAAGTCCTGGTCCTTTGCTTACAGCTGGATGGCATTCTGCACATTCCCCAACATCACTAGAACAGGACCGGCTATAAAAGATTTTCTGTATGCTTTTATCACTGCCTGGAAATCCTGAGGGCAAAGGTGTTTTGTAAATACCAAGCTGGTGGTGGCCATGGTGTGCAAAAAATTGGAAAATAAAGGTAGTTCAGTTCACGGTTGAAAGAAAACAGAGATGAAGCAATTCCTCTAAAAGCCCCAAACAGGAAATTCCGAAGAGAAAGTTATATCTTACCAAAACCCAGTCCTGAGGGATTTTTGGGTCACTGGCCTGCTACAGACACTGCAGACCAACCAAGCAAGAAAGGTATAGTGAGGTGCTCCTAGGATGTACACTTGTCTTCAGCCTTTCTTCCTCTTCACCTGACTCACAGGGTCAGATTCTTTTAGGGGCAGCTTCCTTCATCCCAGCTTTCATTCAGTGAGCATTTGGGTGCACCAGGCCTTGTTGGGCACCGGTGAGTTTCATGTTGATTGAGAGTGCCATGCTTCAAGGAGCTCAGGGGTGAGTGGGAGAGCCCTTTGTGGGAATTGCCTACCTTACCACATGGGGTATGCCCACTGGGAACCCTGAGGAGCCATGAGCCTGCTTAGAGCCTGGCCTCACACTGGTGCGTGAGCAAGCTGCTTGTCCTCTTTGTGCTTTGTTGTACAGTAGGGCTAATAGCAGCATCCACTTTGTAGAGCTATTGCGGTGACTTAATGAGATAATAAACGTGAGGTGAGGGCTTAGCATTGTGTCTAAGCATTTGCTCCATGCTAATGATTATTATCTTTTAACAAGGAAACTTGTAGCTTCAAGAGTTAATAATGTGTCCCTGGAGGCTGGCTGAGAACCACAGTGACGTGTAAAGATAATATATCTAACATTGAACACCTACTGTGTGCTAAGTGCCTTGCTCAGGGCCTGTAGACTCTGTACTCTGTCTGCCTTGTTCAAACCAGTCAGACCCTTGTGATGGAGAGATTATTATGCCCTTTGAATAAATGGAGGCTCAGAGATGTCCAGGTAGTCAGTGGTAGAACCAGGTCTGAATTCAGATATTCCGTGTTTCTAAGAGTCTTAAGTACTACTCAACATCCCTCCAACATTCCAGGAAGACATTTAGGCTTATTCACTAGCCTAAATGTATGTTTCTCTTGCTGTAGCGTTGGGGTGCTTCTTGCCTACTCTTCAGTACAAAAGGGGCTCACTTTGTCTTGTGGGATTGGTGGCAGGCAGGATATAGCCCAGGATCAAAAGGAGGGAAGGTAAGTTGTACAAACAGGGTTGTCTGGGGTCTCAGTCTTGCTGCCAGAGTAAAGTCTCTGGGATCTATCCATTTCTCTTTACTCTCTTTTCTTCTCACCTTGGGTAACCTGCTTAAAACCTGTCAGGGGCTTCGCTGTGTTTTTAGGATCAAATCCTTCATGGATCTGCAGGAGCCTGCATGGTCTGGCCCCCACCTCTCTCACCGGTCTCGTTTTGCACATGCTGTTCCCCTATAGTTCCTTTAATGTGTGGTGTTCCTTCAGGCCACAGGTCCTTTGCCTATGCCTTTCCTCTCCACCTGAATGCTGTTCCCTCCCCTCCTTACCTAGTTAATGTCTAGTCCCCCTGCAGATCTCAGTTGTATCATCAATTTCTCTAGGGAGCCATTCCTGACAGGGTCTGATCTCCTTGTTTTATACTCTCATAAGACCACACGTTTCCATTTGACAGCACTGATCACATTTTTTTGTTGTACTTTTATGTGTATTTGTGGTTGTATGCGTTGTGTCTGTCCCCCCTCCCCCGCCCCCCCGTGTTCAACTCTGCGCTGCATGAGGGCCAGTAATGTTCTGTTTTTTATGTCACCGCTGTATCCACAGTCCCTGCCAGGGATGGTGCCTGCATGCTGCGGGTGCTCACTTTTTGGAGACTAGCTGAAGGAAGAGAGGAGGAGAAAATGGAACCTTCTGGGTTCACCAAATGGTGTAGGGCCCAGGAGGGTAAATCCACACACAGCTTGAACGTGGATGTGAATCTCCTGGGGATGTAGATTCTGACTCAGTAGGCCCAGGTCGGGCAGCTCTAACAAGCTCCCACGTGATGCTGATGCTGGTCCTGGGGCCACACTTGGAATAATAAGAGTCTGTGCAGCCAGGTAGGATCCAGAGAACACGTGTGGCTGGTGTGCATACCCCCCACCCCCATTTTGTACCTTTCGTTCTCTTCTGCTCCTGAGGAAAAGTATAGCAAATACACTGGCATGGTTACCTCTGTGCTGTGGCTTGTCACATTTAGTTGTTCTCTGGTTTCCTTCTTGTCTGCAGTGTATTTTCTCTTTTGTGTCAGGCTCATCCACATCATGTCCCAACACCTGTGATGAATGGTGCTGAAATGTTTCCTCCTAAACAACTTGGCAACAGCAGGTCTTACCGACTACAGCCGCTTGGGATGCATTTAAGGGATTTCTCCTTGGCCTTGCACCTTGTACGTTTGTGCAGCTGAGTTTCTCTGTCCTCTCTCCTCCTCACCATTGGGGTTGGAGTGCGTTGCTGACTTGCCGTGTCAGAAGGCTTGGAGGCAACTCCTGGTATCTCAGGCATCCATTAGGTTTCGAGTGTATGGCCCAGCTTTTCTGCTTCTTGTTGCCCTTATCCTCTTGTTTGCAACTTGATTCTTGCCAGTTAATTAGTAAGATGGGAAAAGAGGCAGTGACTCATTGGGAAGATGGTAATGCCACTGTGACCTGGGGCTTAGATGAGACAATAAGATAGAACTGATAAATGTTTACCAAGAAGGGACCAGGGACTCACTCTCTCACCTGACTCTGGGATCCGGCTTCTGCACGAGCTCTTTGTGGAACTCAATCCAGTTTATAGGAAGTTTATGCTTTTTTAAAGAGAAAACTGCTGTGCTAAAAACAGACCAAAACAAAATTTAAAAATTTATAATCCCATTCTCTGTAAATATTTATGTGTCTGTGTGTTCAGATGTTTTTATGTCTGTATGACATTATACTTTAAACAGTATAATATGTGACATCATTAGAATTTTCCTTAAGTCCTGGTACCGTAGGATGGTTACCACGAAGCCAGTAAAAAAGCTTTACTCGGCATTTGCCTAGGGTTTGGCATTTGCTGAAAATAAATCATCTTAGCTTGACTTAGGCACACACACACATACGTACATACACCCAAAGATATACTTAAATGTAGCTATATATAAACTCCTATATACATATGTGTGTGTGTATATTTGTGCTGCAAGTAAAAATTACTTGCCTGACATTATGAGAAGTTCCTACGCCTTTAAAACTCCACATAAAATCCTTGGCCGTTTTCTCTCTTAGAAGGTGGGAATTCCTTTTATTTCGCATCCACCACCGGCAGTAATTTTTCAGCCTCTCATGAGTTAATTCTCCTTTGCTGATGTTATTTGCATAATAACAACACAGATGCATCCTTTCCCGGTTGCTAGTCCTGACCTGGGGAATAGCTCGTTCTCAGGAGCAGTTGATGATAAGGGCCAAGTGTATCTGTATGGATTCCTATTTGCCTCACAGTGTGAGGCGGTGGTAAATCACTTTAGTGACAGGCAGAACTGAGTTGTCACTTTTCCAGTTACTGACCTTTATAAGCCTGTAAGCCTCCTTCTTATTTTTTTTTGTTTTTGGCTGCCCTGCACAGCTTGCAGGATCTTAGTTCCCCGACCAGGGTTCGAACCCAGGCTCCCTGCAGTGGCCATGCTGAGCCCTAACCACTGGACCTGCAGGGAATTCCCTTTTTTTTTGCGTTACGCGGGCCACTCACTGTTGTGGCCTCTCCCGTTGCGGAGCACAGGCTCCGGACGCGCAGGCTCAGCGGCCATGGCTCACGGGCCCAGCCGCTCCATGGCATGTGGGATCTTCCCGGACCGGGGCACGAACCCGTGTTCCCTGCATTGGCAGGCGGACTCTCAACCACTGCGCCACCAGGGAAGCCCTCTAAGCCTCATTTTTATCAACTATGTGGACCCCAAGGAAGTCTAGAGATCCTAAGTGGCCGACACTTGGAGCAGTATCTCATCATTCAAACAAAGAGGGACCAAGGGCCAACAGTAGAAGCGATTCCCATCTTACGTCTCTTGAAGAACATTTAGAAGAACTCAGGCAACACTTTCCTTCTCTGACAATTTGTTTTTAGTCCCATTCTTGGTACCTGGTAGATGCCTTGACTGTCTCCCCATTGTATGTTCCTTATTCTCTACTAAGACATCCTGCTGCCCTTCCCCTTGGTCTCTTCCACCTTCTCTTTTTCTTTATCCTTCAGCTGCTATTTTCTTATCTCCCTTTACTTTCCCCTCTTTCACCCAAACACACTGATTGCCCCAATATGTAGAGTAAAACACAAGGAGTTTTAGGAATGGGGTTAGTACTAAGTGGCAAATGCCGAAGATTCTCTTGGCAGGTGAGGGGAGGCAAAGAGGCAGTGAATATTGATGGTTGAACACGTGGGGTGGGACTGTTGCCAAATAAGGATCTTAGCTTAATATCTGATAGTGATGGTGGCCCTGGTTAGTGCTGGCACTAAGAACCTGAAAGATGGGTCTGTTACATTATAAGACAGAAGAAGAGGCTGGAGTAGGGATTTTAGGTTTAAGAAGGGGAGAAAGTGCTGAAAATCATGGGATGCTCCATGTCGATCATCTGCTCTGCCTCTCCTCCCCTGCCGTCCTGGAGAGCAGGACTCCTTACGCGCAGGCTCAGCAGCCATGGCTCACGGGCCCAGCCGCTCCACGGCACGTGGGATCTTCCCACACCGGGGCGCGAACCCTCATCCCCTGCATCGGCAGGCGGACCCTCAACCACTGCGCCACCAGGGAAGCCCGGTGCCGCATTATTGAACACTGAGGTCTCCCCTGCAATCCATCCAAAGACCTGTCGGTCACATCAGCTCCAGATTAAACCAAACCCACGTCTTTGCATATGGGGCTGCTTTACAAACAGCTGCTCTCTGTATTTAATTAAAAAAAAAAAAAAAATCTGTTTAACATGGTCCATTCATAGTTTCATAGATTTCGTCTCAGTGTCATCTGAACTTTGGAATTGTAATTCAGCAGATGCTTTATTACTCTTGTACATTTAAATCATATGTCAGTGGGATACAGAAGGAACCAAGCTGTAATAAAACAGCAAAGGTATATATCGTCTGTCGAGGACCCATCTAATTGTTACCAGAACCAGTGTTTGTAATCGTGGCTTCAAAGGCAACTCGATGGGCTTCTGTGGCTAAAATGCCGTTCCTCCAGCTCTTGGCTGTGATCTTTTGCTTATCAAAGTGTTGGCTTTATATCTATAATATTCAAGGATGCCTGAGACCCAGATTTTTGTACTTATCTTGTTCCTGGGATTCTTCTGTCAGGGGTCTGTCGGCATGGTAGACTGCATTTTCCAAAGATAGAGGCAAAATTAAGTCACATTCCATATGCTCATCTTATAACATGACTGTGACTCTTCTTCCATAGAGTAGGGAGGGGGTGTTAATATCCTCTGCTCTCAGACCTTTGTGACTGTCTCGACCAACAGAGTATGATAGCAGTCGTACTGTGACTTTTGAGGCAAGACCATAAAAATGCCATGTGTTTCTGCCTTACTCTTGGACGGCACTGTGCTGTGAGGAAGCCCAAACTAGCCCTTGTAGAGAGATCACATGGAGAGGCCATGTGTAGATATTCCAGCTGACGGCCACTGTCAGCCTCCAGACATGTGAGTGAAGATGCCTCCAGATATTCCAGCCCCCAGATGTCAAGTCACCCATCAGCCAAAGCCCCAGACACTGTGGGGTCCAGTTGTCTCCATTTTGCTCCATCTGAATTCCTGAACTCTAAGAACCACTGAGCATAATAAAATGGTTGTTTCATACCACCAAGTTTTGGGGTGATTTGTTTCAGAGCATTAGTAACCAGAGAGAGAGAGACTGGAAAAAGGCATTCCATTCAAGTGAATTCTGAGTTGTCCCCCCACCCCCACCGTATATATATTTTTTGTTGCATAAAGCATCACCTTATGAATTGTTTAGCTTGCCTCCCAAGTATAAAGGAAGTAGTACTGTCAGCTTAAAAAAAGGGTACAGGTAGATGATTGTGATGTACTACACCTTTTTCTTGGTACTGTTCTATTATCAAAACAAATAAGCAAGAAGGTGAGAATTTGCTCCAGACACTTGTTACCAAGTTAGCCTTAAATTACCAGGTTAGCCTTAAAAGCAGTTGAAGCTTCTCCTTGACTTGGAACGTTTGAAAGCTTTCGGTTTCCTGACATTCCATAGGACCTGCTGTATTCTTGGTTTTGAGTTAATGTCTTCCTTTATAGCTCCCTACCCATGATGATTTTTCTAAACCAGATTTGATACATATTTTGTAGAAGGCACTTTCTGGTAAAGAGTCTCGGGGCTAGAAGGGACCTTGGAAGTCACCTCATCTGTTATCTTTATCTTACAGAAGCCCATGCCCAGAGAGAGATGACTTGGCTGGGGTCATACAGACAGGATGTGGGAGAGCTTAGACTGGGGTTCTGGCCTCCTGGCTCTCAGGCCAGCACTTTTCCTGGGACACCACACACTGTTTTCAGGCACAAGTTGCCTAAAGCTCGGTTTAGTGTCCATAAAAGAAAGCTCTTTGCATTTACAAGAGATGCCCTGGGGACTACTGCATTCCTTTCTTTCCTGGTCCAAAAATACGTAAATACATTAAAAAAATTTTATCTGCCCATGTGTGATAGAAACAAATAATATGACAGTAGATTTTCCCTTTTTCTGTAGTGTAGTAGTTTTCTCTCATGCTACCCCCTTTTAACCTTAGGAGTCAACAAGCCAATTTACTTTCCATTATACTGTGGCCAGATTGCCAGTGCACGGTGCAGATGCCAGTGAGAAAGGGGAGCGGATGGGAGGGAGGGAGGGAAGGGATAACTGGGATGAGAGTTTATGGCCCTCCCATGATGCTGCTGTTCAAGGGAAAAGGGCTTTATGGTTTTGCGTCACCTGTCCTGTTCATCGTTGCTGTTTTATTAGGTATCAAAGTTACCATTTCTTCTTCTTTCATATGTTCATGGCAAACAGGTCTGAGTAGTTCAAGGGGAAGTTTTGCCTAACGTTTGAATATAGATCTAATACTGCTTGGATGATGTGTGTTTGTATGTGTATTGTTAACTCCACCCCTGCACTGATTCTCCTGTTGGGTCAATCATTAATTTACCTGCCTGAGCAAATGGTCCTCCTCATGCCAGTTGTACCTGAAAATATTAAAGGCCAGCTCTGAAATGTAGTGAATCAGAAACACTGCTTTTGATTTATTTATCATTATTATTTTTAGTCTGTGTTGGGACAGGCAAGTCTTAAGAAGTACCCACTCGTTTTGGTGAAGACACATATCATCTTGCGCCCTCCAAAATGTCTTAAAAATAGGCTCTAATTCTTGCCTAAGACCTATATCCTTACAAATGAAATTGGGGCTGTAGTGTTGTCTGCTGTGTATTTGCATCAAAGGGAAACAAAACGTCAAGTGATTAAAGTGGGTAGGTAGGGAATTCTTTATTATAGAGACATTTAAAATAGTGAGATCTCACTCCCTGTGCAAACATATTTTTTTCTTTTCTGCAAATTTGCCCTTTGTTTCTAAAAATGCTAATTAAAAATGCTTGATTTGTAAGCATTGATCAGAAGTTGATTGTAAGCGTGGTTCGAGGCATGATGATGGGAGTTAATGATTTGTCTGAGGACAACAGATGCCAGTGCCTTTATTGGCAAGACAGTTCCGTGCTGACCATTTGTTTTTGTTTATGAGACTCACTCCATGAAATTGAGGCAGCAAGCATGTCAGCTGGCTTCAGAGGGTGTGAAGGCTTGAGGCAGAAAGTGGTTTGTTAAGCCTGAGCCTTCTGTCATGAACAAGTGCAGAGGCTGGGGGAAGATTTGGACCTTGACAGTCATCGTAGAGGGTAGCTTTTGTTTTATATACATGAGAGCTTTTAACATCCATCTTTTTCTAAGGACTTTAGGGCTTGGCCTGTGGGCAAGCAATTGTTTCATTGAAATTGGCACAGATGTCCAAAATTTTCCATTGTTCTTCAGACTCCTTGTTTTTCATTAGGCAGACACACTGTTATGAACTGGACAGGAAGCAAAATCTGAAAAGCAGGTAGGAACAGTCTTTAAGGCAGAAATCATGTACATTTCTGCATTATATAGGAATGGAGTCTAATCACTTATTTGCCATGTTACTTAACCCCCACCCCCACCCCTTGAGCCTCAGTTTTCCCCACTGTAAAATGGGGCTAGTTATAGGACTGCCTCCTTTAGTGGCTGTGAGGATTGGGAGAGATCCTGCCAGTCAGGCGTTTATGACGATGCCTGACACATAATAATCACACTGTGTTTTAGATGTTACACATCTTTTTTTTGAATATTCAACGTTTATTTCAAGATTTTCCTTTTGAAAGCCCCATGGAGGTGATTTCTTTCATCCTGGAAGGTCTTCACTCCCTTATCTCCCCACTCCATCCCCGTCAAACCAACCCTTCATTGTCCTTCAAGACCGAGTTCAAAGACCAGGGCCTTGGGAACCTCTACCCCAAATAACAGCTTAGGTGCCTCTTTTGGTTTTTTTGTTTCTTTGTTTTGTTTTTTTGCAGTACGCAGGCCTCTCACTGCTGTGGCCTCTCCCGTTGCGGAGTACAGGCTCCGGACGCGCAGGCCCAAGCGGCCACGGCTCACGGGCCCAGCCGCTCCACGGCGTGTGGGATCTTCCCGGACCGGGGCACGAACCCGTGTCCCCTGCATCGGCAGGCGGACTCTCAACCACTGCGCCGCCAGGGAAGCCCAGGGGCCTCTTTTGGATACCTTGTACTTGCTTCTAGTTCTTACTACATTCAATGACCATCTGAAAACCTTTCTGTCTCCTCTGTTCGATAGCAGGCTCCTTAAATATAGTTGCGTCCTCTTCATTTCACCACTTCCATTACCAGGACGAGGTATCTTCATAATATGTTACTGCGTGCTGACTGCAACTCTTGGAGCCTCAATTTCCTTCTTGCTCCCTGGAATGTCGGAGTGATTAAACAAGGTCATGGGTGTGAAGCACTTTAGACAGGCTTTAGACAGGATTGTCACTGAGGTTGGTGGACTGAGAACATAAATAATTGCTGTCCTTTCAGAAAAGCCTGAGAGAGAAGATTGAGCCCATGATACAGGGGACTGCCCTGTCGCCAACAGGGAATAAACATTCATTAAGTGCGCACTGCCGGCCCAGCCCCTTGTGCAAAGTGCTGCACTAAGTGCCCCCAGGGGAGGCATGGGAGCTAAGCCAGGTTCTCGGCCCACCTGCTTCCTTTTTTGATACCCCAGTTTGGAACACTTTTCATCTTGCCTGGTGTCTTTGGGTAGTCTTCGTTTTCATTCCCTACAGACCCGTCATGTACCATTAGTCACTCTTGGTAAATAACCAGGGTTAAAGCATCAGAGTGTGTGTATAGGGAGTATTTTTGCCTTAGTCATATTAAGTTTATTTATTTATTTATTTTTTGCGGTACGCGGGCCTCTCACTGTTGTGGCCTCTCCCGTTGCGGAGCACAGGCTCCGGATGCGTAGGCTCAGCGGCCATGGCTCACGGGCCCAGCCGCTCCGCGGCATGTGGGATCTTCCCGGACCGGGGCACGAACCCGCGTCCCCTGCATCAGCAGGCGGACTCTCAACCACTGCGCCACCAGGGAAGCCCTTAAGTTTATTTTTTAAGTCTACTGTTTTTTTTTCAATAAGAAAATTTAATTGAGATAGGAAGAAAGAGAAGGGAAATTAAAGGTGAAAACTGCACATGGGCTCTCAACCTGGTTTTCTGAGTCTCTTTGGAGTCCTTAAAAAACCTTTGGGGAGAGAGTCTCAAGTTTTTTTTCATTATTAAACGAGAACAAAACCTAGTGGACAAAAATAGGTTTTCTAAAGATACAGTTACCTAGGTGAACTAAAATGTCAAGTTTCTTTACTTTTAGTTGGAATTATCTCAACTCTGTTGGCTTCATTGGCTATCCTGGGAGCAGATAAGTTACTGATTAGTTCATAAGTGCAGCGAGGGAGCACAGACTTTTCATGACCGGGCTGTATTTGCAAAACATGATGCAATTAGCTTTGGATGGCAAGAAGATTATGGACCCCAGGTATATCCTATCATGGCTTGAAAGGGAACTTAAAAACTTGACAATAAAGAAGGGAATAAACCAACATTACTACCATGTCTCAAAAAGTGATTTGAGTTTCCAACATAGAGAAAATGATGGACTTCCCAAGGTGTCCTAGAGAGCATTTTGAAGTGATATGGATTTTAGGTCATCAAAATCACTGAATATTTCACCATCGGGCCCGGGTATTCTGTTAGGTGCTTCTCCCATATTTTTTCACACTTGGAAGGGGAGAAGGAATGATAGATTATAACCATCTGCACATATGAAATTTTGGTATTTCATATGCTTGGCACATTCAAATTAAACATGTCAATACCATAGCTGGGAGACATATTGGTCTCAGATTTTTTTTTTTTTTTTTTGGTCTCAGATTTTATGGGTCCTTTCCCCTTTCTGTCTATCCTCCACATGCCTGAAATTGTAATTTTATTAAAAAGGGATTTCTTCATAGCCGTTGCCTTGAGTGTTAAAGGGTCAGAATGAAAAGGTACTTAGAGAATGTAATGTGGTTTTCTCCCCATTTAGATGTGATTCTATTCTCTGCTAAGAAGTGAAGTAATTGTAAATACAGTATGTAAGTGAACTGTAAAAGAAAGTTGACAGCCTCAATGTTATGAGCTTGAAGGCTTTTTGCACTAGATGAAAGGGATACTACCCCATAAAAATTGGTATCTTATGAGCTTGAAGCTTTCACCGGCATTTTAGGAAAGGAGGGGGTAAAAAAAAGCCTACCAGTGGTTTCAGAGTATAATCTATAGATGGAAGAAGTAGTCATTATCTTATGGCTCAGGTTAAATAAGGAAGACCAAAGAGATCAGTCAGATTTGGTCTCTTTGGTCCCAGGTTCTGAATATGTATTCTTTAATACACAAAGAAGTATATTCAAAAGCAAAAACCAGGGCTTCCCTGGTGGCGCAGTGGTTGGGAGTCCGCCTGCCGATGCAGGGGACACGGGTTCGTGCCCCGGTCTGGGAAGATCCCACATGCCGCGGAGCGGCTGGGCCCGTGAGCCATGGCCGCTGAGCCTGTGCGTCCGGAGCCTGTGCCCCGCAACGGGAGAGGCCACAACAGTGAGAGGCCCGCGTACCGCCAAAAAAAAAAAAAAAAAAAAAAAAAAAGCAAAAACCAGGCTTAAAACTTGATGTGTTGCAGAATTGTCACAGTGAATGGAGTTTTGGAAGTACTAAGTAGAGTGAAATTTTTTCATTAGTTAATTAAATATATGTTAAAAAAATGAAAAAATATATTGAGAGCCTGCTGTATTAGTCATCTGTTGGCGCAAAAATGGTGTGTAACAAATCACCCCAAACTCCATGGCATTCAGCAGTAAGTATTTATTCTCACACTCCCAGATCTGCAGGTTGGCTAGGGAGCTCTGGTCTACGTGTCTCATTCTGGATGGGGAATGAGGGGCTGGTGGGGGTATTGGTAATCTGGGGCAGGTTCTCCTTACGGCAAGAACCCAGGCTCCCAGAGGGGCAAGCAGTAATGGCATAGACAAGTAAGTCTGGTCTTGGAACTGACATGACGTTGTCATTTAGGCACATATCAAAAGCATGTTAATGAAGTATATTCCTCCCCCATTGGTTAGAGGAGAAGGAGGGAGAGGTATTTGCCAGAAAATAATCAAAGCCACCACAGCTACTATTTGCTGTATACCTTGTGAGGTCAAAGTTACAGTGGTGAACAAGATTGATAAAGGCCTTGCTCCCAGGGGTCTTTTATTCTTGTTTTCTGTGGTGGGGCAGGAGTGGAGGGAAAAGATGGTAAACACAGTAGCAAATACCTGAACAAGATAACTTTGACAGTGGGTGAGGTGATGAGGTAGAACATACTGGATGAAATGTCATATAAGTATATTAAACTTTGTCATTGGTATTGAGTTCTTTAGGGCTGATATTCTTTTCTTGCTAGTATGATATTGCTATAGTTTTTTTTTGCTATAGTTTTATAGGTCTTGGCAAGTCTGAGCTTTGGTCTGTGGACAACTTGGTGGAGGTTTTCGTGGTTTGGATCTTGTATAAAGTTTCACACGTGCTGGTCAGTGGAAGTGAGGAAGTCTGTTGCCAGACCACGTCCATCAAGGCCGAGGTGTGCACTCATACGTGTTTTTAAGTACTCCCTGGAGCAGAAACTGTTCTCTAGGGGCTGTCAAGGCTGGAGGCAACATTATCTGCAGGATAAAATCTAAAGAACCATCTGCATCCCGATGAAATTTCTGCCTCCACAAAGCACAGTAGGAGCCGGCAGCCTAGCTCCTTTTCAGGTGTGAGAAGTTGGAAGTTGAACACCCAACAAGGTGTGTCCTGGAGATGACGTCATTTGATACTGTGGATGGCCCCAAATGAGTTGCTTAAGAGGCAGGCATGCTAGTTATTTGGTGATTGAACCTTTTACCCTGGCTGGCTGGGGCCCTCTCACAGTTCAGGGTGCTGATATCATAGGAAAATACCCCAGAAAGAATGGTAGAAAGCTTCCTGAGTTCCCAGCCTCTCCCCCCGACTGTCCCAGCTGTCAACCCAAACTGCAGTGTCTCCTGCTTTACCTGGCAGAGAGCTCCAGAGAGCTCCCGGGCCCAGAACAGGAAATGTGGGAGTTCTCCACCCAGCCTTGACAGACGGGAGTGGAAAGGAGCAAAGCTAGCGGAAGTCTAACTTCATTTTTGGTTTTCAGACCGTCAGACTTGGGAGGGTGACTTGAAGTTGGGGATTTTTTTTTTCTTTTTCTTAGTTTTTCATTTATAGTTATCCCTAAATATATTCCAATGATGGAAAATTACGGCTTTTTACTTGCCATTTGGCAGCTGTGCCTGTAACTCTTTTTTAGTTTTTGGTGTATATTTGAAATTCAGTTAGACTTGAATGGGATGGAATTAGGAGACTTAAAAAGAATGGAGTGTCTCTGCTAATGTAGGGTTAGGTGCAGTATAAAAAGACAAGTTATAATAGTAGCTAGCAATTATTGAGGGCTTATTGGGTGCCATGTCCTGGGTGAAGCACTTGACAGACATGATATCAGTTGTTTTTTTTTTTTTGACCACCTAACATCTTTATGAGGTGGGTGTTATAATTACTCCCTTATTATAGATGAGGAAACTGAGGCTCAGAGATGTTCAGTAGCTGCCCAAGGTTATCGAGCTCATGAGTGGCGGGTCCTAGATTGCGATCCATACCTGTTTATTTTTTAGAAAGCAGAAAAAAGAGCCCTTTGAACTGGTGCACAAACTTCTGTTGCAAAGAACCTATTCCCAGGGTTCCCACAGCACGGATTTGGTAGACATTGAGTGCTATGGAAACGAACGCACCTGAATAATTACAGATGGGAATAGAAGGGCCCAGCGGAGCTGTGCTCTCTCAGCTGGAAGAGATTATGGGAGGTTGTTAAGTTGGTGTATTAGGAATGTGCTTGCTGGTTCCTTCATTTCCCCCCCTCCCCGGACTATAGCTGGAGTAGGATTTGAATTCATTGTTTGGGGCCTGGAGACACACTTTGGATCTGACCCCTATCTCCAAAAAACCCTTAAGGAAGCCATCATTCCCTACAGAGAAAATGGGAGAAAAGCATGTGTCCTCTTGTTTGGATCAGCTATACTGTTTAAAAAATATTTTAAATTTCTAATTAATTTGAGCTTCCAGGGGGACCAAATCTGTCTGTTATTATTTCTTGGCTTCCTCATGTTGGGACACCTCAAGCCACTTACCTCCAAATGACTAACTGTAGTTATTGGCCATCACCAAACCCTCTGGACAGGCACCATTGGGTAGCAAATCCATCCCAAGACCCAATTGCATGGATTAGTTATGCTGCTGTGTATGTCAGCGCGTTTATGGAAATGTGCTTCTTGTTGTCTGCACCAGGGAGAAGCCAAAGCTGGGTGGCTCATCAGAGGGTCGCGGTGCCTTCCGTGTTTGTTTGGGGCCTGTAGTGCGTGAGCCTCCGGGGGTCAGTGAGGAACAAGACAGTGTTCTCGCCCCCTGAAGCTTGTACGTCGGTGGAGGAGCTTCCTGTCCAAGACTCCGTGCTCCTCACATTTAGCACCTGACTTCTTAACCTTTTGTAAGCATTTCTAATCAGCCTTGCCTGTTTCAGCCATTCTTGCTGGGACCATTCTTGCTTGTGAGTGTACAAAAGTGTCTGGGACGCCCCAGTCCCAGCAGATACCACTTGCGAAATAATGAAATGGTGGTTGTTTGTTCTAAGCCACTAAGTTTTGGGTAGTTTGGTATAAAAAAGGTAATCGAAACAGATGCATTCAGGAGATATTTAGTCAGCACTAAGTGTAGGTCCATCCCTGGGCTGGTCTCTCTACCTCTGGGAGCTTAGTATATGGATGGGAAGAAAGAGATTTGATACACTTTCCCAAGTTAAAAGTATTTTGAAAAGGGCATTGGGTTACCTGAGTTCTAGAGCATTTTGTGTTGGAAGTGTTGACTTTGGCTTACCGTTTACCATTTTCTTTGTGTGTTTTTTGAACTGCCTCCCCCTGTGGGTTGTTCTCTTTTTCATGAGGTGGTAAACTTCTTGAGGGCAGGCAGGGAATTGCTCCTCTCCTCTGAGGAGGGAGCTCAGACTCGAGATTAAGAGCATGGATCTTGCAATCAGGTGGGAGTTTGTTCTTTGGTATTTATTAGCTGTGTTACTTGGGAGAAGTTTACTTAACCACCCCAAGAGAGGTGTGTTGTGTGTGTGTGTGGTGTGTGTGTGTGTGTGTGTGATCTTAGTTCCCTGACCAGGGACTGAAATCGAGCCCCCAGCAGTGGAAGCGCAGAGTCCTAACCACTGGACCGCCAGGGAATTCCCTGTGATTTCTTAACTACAGATAATGTTAACCTTATGGAGTTTGAAAACTATGTAAGATGATGTAGCAAGCGGTCTGATTAGATAGTATTTGAACTGCCTAACGCAGAGGCTTGTTGTGATCAAATTTCATTCAATTTGATTAAAAAAAGTGTCTACCAAGGATGTTAAGGCTACAGTAGTGAACAAATTTCTGGGTTCAATTTACGGAACCTAGAACAGGTTTGGCACAGTTAGTGCCTCACCAGCGTTTGTTGAATGAATGACTAATGTGTGAAGTCTGTTTGGATGTAACTTATTCTTGGTCAGTAGGTGTTCAGTAAGGGCTTGCTGGTTCTTCTAGTTGCCTGTGGATTCCTACAGCGACTCAGCAGCCTCTAGCTACATCGGCTCTTGTTCCAGCAATGCAGGGCCACACCCTGCGGAATAATAGGCCACAGAGCTGTCAGTTTGAAGCGTCAGTGGAGAAACTGACATCAGATGGGTTGCCAGTAAAATCACACGAAGTAGGCAGATTAGTTCTGTGTCATTATAACTAACTACTTAAGGCCTGGTGCAATGGTTCTCCATTTTTTAAAATAACTAATTAATTTAGTTATTTTTGGCTGTGTCGGGTCTTCATTGCTGTGCGCGGGCTTTCTCTAGTTGCAGAGAGCAGGAGCTCTTCTTTGTCGCGGCGCACGGGCTTCTCATTGCGGTGGGTTCTCTTGCTGTGGAGCACGGGCTCTAGGCGCGCAGGCTTTAGTAGTTGTGGTGCATGAGCTTAGTTGCTCTGCGGCATGTGGGATCTTCCTGGGCCAGGGCTCGAACTCGTGTCCCCTGCATTGGCAGGCAGATTCTTAACCACTGCGCCACCAGGGAAATCCCCTACACAATTAATTTTGATCACAAGGCTGTTCACTGTTTTTGGCTCAGTACCAACTGCATTCAATCCATGTATTTTATTATGAGAATGAAGGATATCACTCAAGGACCTAGGGAAGGAGAGCAAATACTTGTCCTAAATTAGTATGGACTGAATGTCAGTGTCAGGACATTAGTGAGGTACTGTTGCCTTAACTGTGGAACTGGCTGTTTTATTCAAGAAAGGGAAAGCGAGCTGACATTCATTAAGTGCCTCTTATATGTCAGTGTGCGAGCCGCCTTCTGTGTGTTATTTCATTTAATCCTCTTACAACTTCCTGGAGATTTTGGGAGATCAATTCACTTGCCCATGATCAAATCCTACATCTCTCTGGCACCTAAACCCGTCTATGCCATCATTCTGCACACTTCTTTCTCATGCCACTGGGATTTATTTTTTAAACCAATATCATCAGGAGATTTAGGGAAGAATCTAAGCAAGAAAAGAGTCCAAGTCAAAACACATATTTGATCGATCAGAGCAAAGTCTTAAATGTAATAGTGGTTGGTAAATATTTGAATTTCGTTGCATCAGAAGCAGGCCAAGGAGACAGTCTGCTAGGACTGAGCTCATGCGAGCTATTTTTTCATTTTCCTGGGAACGAGAAAAAGTGATGTCTAGTTCTGCATTTCCAACACCTACGTTTCATAAATACACTGAAGCTGTAGAGAAACATTTATAATGCCATTGAAGAACACTAAAACACATATTTGAAGCAGAAGTTCTCAAGTATGAGTCACTTGGAAACCACCTTCACGATTTTCCCCCTATTCACATACTATTACTGTACAATTGATCTGTTTTTCTATAACTGATTCACTTTTAAAGAATTAGATGTATTTTAGGAGCGAGCTTTTTTTTTTTAATCAATCTATTTATTTATTTTTGGCTACGTTGGGTCTTCGTAGCTGCACGTGGGTTTTCTCTAGTTGCGGCGAGCGGGGGCTACTCTTCATTGCAGTGCACAGGCTTCTCATTGCGGTGGCTTCTCTTGTTGCGGAGCACGGGCTCTAGACGTGCGGGCTTCAGTAGTTGCGGCGCACGGGCTCAGTAGTTGTGGCTCGTGGCTCTAGAGCACAGGCTCAGTAGTGTGGCACATGGGCTTAGTTGCTCTGTGGTGCGTGGGATCTTCCTGGACCAGGGCTTGAACCCGTGTCCCCTGCATTGGCAGGCAGATTCTTAACCACTGCACCACCAGGGAAGTCCAGGAGGAAGCTTTATATCACAGTCATAAGTGGAAACCTGCACTATTTGCTATGAATATAACCTACCATAAATACAAGCTTCTGAACCTGAGTCCTGTTGTCCATTCATTAAAGGGTGCAATTAACCAGTGTAAGGTGGGGAAAAAAACCCCTGTAGTTCCAAACTGTGGCCTTCTGAGATCCAGAATCTGAAGGATTGAAAGAGAATTAGGAAATAACTTTCTCAAAATGTGATTCACTCTTACTTATTTCTGTGTCTGTATACCATTGGAATTCTCCTGCCCATTGGCAGATATGACTGAAGATAAGTAAGTTTTCATGGTTGGAATTCTCTTTCTAGAGTCATCCCTGAGCAAGTGGTTTAGTTTATAACACGTCGACTTTGGGAACATTATATTATACTGAGTTCAAGTTCATGATTTACCCTGTGTGAGGAGGCAGACTGCCTCAAAGGAACATAGCACCATGGCAGGAGCTGAATTTGAAGAATGAAACTTGAAGCTTGCATGTGCCTGAGAATGGCTTGTCACCTATGCTCAGATGGTTTTAGAAGCTTCAGCTAAGTAAGGAGAGTCTCCCTTACCCTGGGGGCCATTCTCTGGCAGGCTGCCATAGTAGGCGGCATCTTCCTCAAGGGACTTGTCGATCTTTCTAAGGGAACTAGCCTGAGCAGTTGATTTAGATGTTGGTCTTCCATCAGTAACCTCCTTAATCTTTAGCTTTTCCATTTCTGCCCGTGGTGGAATGCTTACTGAAACCCTAGCAGGTGTTTATAGTACTTGGAGCAAGATAGAGAACTGAGAACTTGACTTCCTTTTTCTGCACTTTGTCATGATTCACTGGTTTTGTTTTTTTTTTTAAGTCTTTATTGAATTTGTTACAACATTGCTTCTGTTCTATGTTTTGGTTTTTTGGCCCCGAGGCATGTGGGATCTTAGCTCCCCAACCAGGGATTGAGCCTGCACCCCCTGCGTTGGAAGGCGAAGTCTTAACCACTGGACCGTTAGGGAAGTCTCATGTCATGGTTCACTCTTGTTAACTCCTGCCTCTTCCCTGCCTTCTGCTGTTCTTCCTCTCCTCCTCCTGTGTCTGCTTTTCCCTCTCTCCTTTCTCTCCAAGAGCCCTCTTCCCCAGCTTTTTTTTTTTGCGGTACGCGGGCCTCTCACTGTTGTGGCCTCTCCCGTTGCGGTACGCGGGTCTCTCACTGTTGTAGCCTCTCCCGTTGCCATACGCGGGCTTCTCACTGCTGTGGCCTCTCCCGTTGCGGTACGCGGGCCTCTCACTGCTGTGGCCGGTCCGGAGCACAGACTCCGGACACGCAGGCTCAGTGGCCATGGCTCACGGGCCCAGCCGCTCCGCGGCATGTGGGATCCTCCCGGACCGGGGCACGAACCCGTGTCCCGTGCACCGGCAGGCGGACACTCAACCACTGCGCCACCAGGGAAGCCCCTTCCCCAGCTTTTGTCATCGAAGATCTAGACTTCAGTCATACTTGAACCACCTTCGTATCTGTCTACCACCTGTACAGTTTTTTACTTATATTCTTCTTTCGGTCAGAAACTTTTTAAATGATAGTCTGTAAAAGTCTGTAAAATCATTGGTTTTATATGACTACTAATGTTTCCCAAATATTCATTAAAATGAACACATAACTGTTAACATTAAAAATTTTTTTAATTTTTAATTTTTTTGCCTGGTATGACAAAATCATTTCACCTGCCATCCTTGCCCATGTCCTTTGGGTACCAAGCTCTGAACCCATAGCAGTGGTTTTCAGCTGAAGTATTATATTAGATTAATGTGGGAAGATGTTAAAAAAAAACACAAAAACCACTGAGTGACTTCCCTGGTGGTCCAGTGGTCAAGACTCTGCGCTATTGCTGTAGGGGGCGTGGGTTTGATCCCTGGTGGAGAACTAAGATCCCACATGCTGCGTGGCATGGCCAAACAAACAAACAAACAAAAAACGATATCCCAGGCTTTATCAGTTAAGGCAGAATTTCTGGGAACGAGATACAGGTATAGAGAGTTTTTCAAAAATGTTTCTCGGGTGAGTCTAGTGTGTAGCTGAAATTGAAAACCACTGAGCCTAGAATAGGGTCAAATAGTCTTTCTGTCTTTAGTCTCTACCTGCTTTAATCCATGTTTTACATTATTTTTATGTTAATCTTCTTAAAACTGTGATTTTCGAAGACTTATTGGTCATACAGAAATAATTACAGTGCTGTGAATAGTATCTGCAAAGGGAACATTTTAGGTATATAATTTTGTGATACTGGAGTGAAAGTGATCAAACTTGGGTTCTAGGCTCAGTTCTGCCACTTTTTAACTTGGGGATTGTAGGCAAATGGCTACATCTTTTTGAGCTTTGGTTCTGTCAGTGATCACATGGAGAGACTCATCACTACCATGTGTATCTCGCAGCTCAGTAAGGGTCAAATGAGGAAATGCATTTTTAAAAGGTGCCATCAACTGTCTTAAGGGTATCATGGCATATAACTGTTATTAATTAACAAGTCTGGGGGAAGATAAAAAATAGGATAGGAAGAGTATGAGGAAAAATATTTCACATTAGTGGTGGTGATTTTAAAAAAGACTTCATGCTAATTATAATTATAGAACCTATCCTATATTTTTGCTCTTGGACTACTCACACTCTTCGAAATGCAACAGCTGGGCTCATCTTAATGCTTGAAATGAACAGTGGCTGCTAATTACAACGAAAATAAAATACACAGTCTGGTCTGATTTTGGCATCTCGAAGTTAGACTCCCTTTCACTGTATCTCATTGTGTTTGTTTTTGCTGCAGCGTGTTAGCTCTGGATTTGCCCTCGTTTGTGGTGGAGTCTTGGAAGTTGCATGTGTCCCCATTGGTGGTAGAAATCTTGCTTTGCTCTGGAAGATGGCCCAGATGGAGGGGTGTGGGTGAAGGGAAACATCTACCCTTACCATCTCCCAGTGGACTTAGGGGTGCTGTGTGGATTCCTCCTTTACGAGGGACAGTTTTTAACATTGTCAAGAGCAGAATTTTGCCTGGTTTAACCTTCAACTTGAAAATCGCTGGGCTCCCTGGCTTCTGGGAACCATAGGCTGAAAAACATTGGATCTCACAGACAAACTAGTACCTTGAATTTCAGGACAAGTGGACATTGAAGTGACTTGGAGAGGCTCCCGAATATTTCCATTACCTACTGGCGTAAGTTTCTTTTTTGATTGGAATGTCTAAGTCCCCACTAATAAGCTCCAGAAAATTGAGAAGATTTTTGTTTTTCAAATTTTAAAAAAAGTATTCAGATAATAACTTATACCTGTCTTATATTTTCAGTGCATTTTCAGATCCCCAGTCTCATTTTAGCCTTGTAACACTGTGAGGTAATCAGGAAAGGCATCATCCTCATTTGACAGAAGTAAATGGTGGTGGCAGTTAAAATCCAGCTTTAAATAAGCTGGAGTCAGAGTTAAGTGTTTTGAATTCTGACTTCTGCCACTTAGTAGCTGTGTGGCCCTGGGCAAATTACTTAGCCTCTCTGAGCCACATTTTCATGGACTGTAAGAATAGAGTACCTGGGTGTATGAAGAATTAAAGGATAACATGTGGGGATCCTTGTAACTTAGCGAAGAATTTCTAATTAGTAGCTAAGTTTCACACTGGTTAATTGTAGGGTGTAGGTCAGAGAACTAGTTTGTACACAGGTGTCCTGATGTGTGATACTGAGGAAGGAGCATTGGCCTGAAAGTTTACTTATTAGTGCTGACCAGGCCACAGATCATCCACGTGCCCTAGAGCTTACCCTGTCCTGTGTTTATACTATTTACATTTAAATAATTACAATTAAATGAATAGCAATTAAACAAAATCATACGTTTAATGCCAGAGTTACACTAGCCTCATTTCAAGAGCTCAGTATCCGTTGTGGCTGGTGGTTCCTGTAATTGGGTAACTCAGCTCTCGAACATTTTGGTCATCACTGTAAGTGCTATTGGACAGTGTTGCTGCAGCAGGTAATGAACCTTATGGTCCTCAGTTGGCGCTTTGCGGCTTTGGTAAAATGCAGCCACCAAGAGTAGATCTTTGGAGTTATCCTGTCTTCTGGTTCTAATCCTGGTTTCTCCTTCTTGTCAGTTATCTGACAGTGTGGACAAACTGCTTATCCTCTTTGAGTTTCAGGGTGATCATCTGTAAACTCGGGATCGTCATAGCCCCCTTACAGACTTCTTGTAAATATTATAGGAGATGTTGTATATACTAAGAGCTCAAAAGATGGCGTATATGTATTTACATGAAGCTCAGCACTTGCTTGCCCAGGTCTTGTAAGTGGGGGCCTCTAGCTGCCTTCAGAGCTCAAGTTCTTTAAACAGCACTGCAGTGCAGCACCTTGTGACCTTGTAGGAGTGGCCATCTTAATCACGTGACTTAAAATAGTAGAGGGATATTTTCCTTGCAGCGCCGTTTTGGCTGCAGCTGGGTTTAGTCTGAAGACAAGTGCCTGCACCTCTTGGCCCAGGCCCCTGGGCATCTGGCCCTTTCCTAGTGGCTCTGGGAAGAGCTCTTGACTTAGGGAGAGGGTTTCCATGACCTCTTCAGCCTGAGATTGGCTTGAGGTTCCATTCCCACCCTTTGCTTATCTCTGGGGCTAAACTTGGGCAGGCTGTGTGTGCTCCTTGTCTTGTGCTAGATTTTCCTATGCAAGGTGCAGCTTCCGGAATAAAGGCAGATCCTTGTTCTGTTAACCTTTCTCCTCACCAGCAACACACTTCATTCCAAGTCCTGGGCAGAGGTGGAGAGACACTTGGGTACTTTCCACCATGCGTTCATAAAGGGAATACATGCCAAACACAGCTATAAAAATGATGGTGTATTTTAAATATTTATGCCTAATAAATTAGTGCTCTTACTGCATACAAAATAGCCATGTGGAGTGACTGCCATTATTAGACGATTATGGTTTCATAAAAGATATTAATTACTGATGTCTCGGAGGATGTGTGGTCTGGTAATGGGGCTTCTGTGTAAAGTTGTAGTGATAATGGTATAATTTCATTCCAATCAGTAGATTATAGTCACGTATATCTAAGCTCACTATGAGACAATGCTGGAAGGCTGAATTTGAAGCCCTCTGTGACTAAGAGACCCTGGGACTAAAAGCTCTCAAAAGCTCTTATGATAGCCCTGGGAGGGCACAGTCTAGCCTATAAAAATTAAAAAAAAAAATTTTTTTTAACAGCAAGGAACGTGGATATTTTAATGCATAGGGATTCTTAGAGGAGAGGAAAGATCCAGGCTACCTCATAAAGGAGAACTTGTTTGCTTTCTGACATAAATATTTGCTTCTCTTTTCTCTATTATGTGGACTTACTGTTTATTTCTCTCATCTTGCTTTCTACTTCAGTAGTTCCTGGTTTATGGACCATTGCTTACTTGTGTTCCCCTGTGAAGCTGTGAAATTAAATGAAGTTCTTTTATCTAAATAATGCGAAGTACAGTGTGGTTCTCTGAGGTCTCTGTGAAGTGACTTTATTTGTTTTTTGTTTTTTTTGCGGTACGCGGGCCTCTCACTGTTGCGGCCTCCCCCGTTGCGGAGCACAGGCTCCGGACGCGCAGGCTCAGCGGCCATGGCTCACGGGCCCAGCCGCTCCGCGACATGTGGGACCTTCCCGGACCGGGGCACGAACCCGCGTCCCCTGCATCGGCAGGCGGACTCTCAACCACTGCGCCACCAGGGAAGCCCCTGTGAAGTGACTTTAAAACAACTGGCGAGCATGGCAACTCTGGGCTTTTCTGTCTTTTAAAATTTGCTCACATAATTGGGATTAAAAGAACTGGAACCGATGGGAATTCCCTGGCAGTCCAGTGGGGAGGACTCCACACTCTCACTGCCGAGGGTGCAGGGTCAGTCCCTGGTTGGGGAACTAAGATCCCACAAGCTGAGTGGTGTAACCAAAAAAATAAAATAAAATAAGATAACTGGAACTGACAACAAGATTTAGATAGCATGATTCCAAATTTGAGTGCTTTTCTCTAAGTACATTTTCTTTTTAGATAAATATTATGTTTTTTAAAAAAACAAATTCAAGTGTTTGGTGGCCAGCGTTTTAAATAAATCATTTATCTGCCCCTCCATTTCCCCCTCTTCCTCTCAATTATCCTCTCATTATTCACTCACACCCTCACTCATTCCATCACTCAGCACTCCTAGAGTGGACGGAAACATTAGTTGGGAGCAGCTACTTTCTGGTAACTTTGCCAGATTACTTAACCTCACTGTGTCTTAGTTTTCCAGATTTGTAAAATGGGAATAATGATGTTACTAGCCCCAGAAGGTAAGTACCATAGGTACAGTTTATAAATTGGTGGGAGGTTTGAATGAGTTAATGCATATAAAGTACCCGGCACCCAGGAAGTCCTCAGTACATTGTCATTAATATTGGTTTTTTTGGGATGTTTTTATTATTAGTCATCATCATCCTTTAATTCACTTGCTCCCTCATTCATTCAATAACTGAATGCTTTCTTCAAAGGCAGTGTGCTAGATATTAATGGAAAGATGTGGTTTTGCATTCATGGATTCTTGAAACTAATATTTATTTATTTAAAAAGAATTCTGTTTATACTGGGAAGGGAATGCTTAATGGAATTGTGATGGCCAATCTGCATGTTTGTATCTCCCTCCCCCTTTAAAATATATAAATATAATGCCATTATATATTTTACAAAATATAATACCATTTTATTCACAGATTAATGTTGTGCTATGGAGAGGAGGGGACGTTTTACCTTTGTTTTGCTTTGGAGCAACTTGACGTTCCACCTGAGTCCAGTTTTTTGTAGTGGCCCTTGCAATCCACTTTTGGTACTGATGGCAACCCCGTTTCCTCATTTATTGAACATGTATGTGAGCCTTTTGTAAGACTGTTAGCCTCTCGAGTTCTGTGATGATAAATTAATAGCCATTCTCTGGCCCTGAGCATGTAACTAGAAGCATGCTGAGTATTGGATGGAGTTTGCAGTGTCTTAGGAACATGTGAGAGGCTGTTCTTAACATCATCTGAGTAGGGGGTGGCAGGTCAAGGACTTGCAGGAAATAGCATTTAAGCTGAGACCTTGTTCATGAATTCAGTCTCTTCTAAGAAGGGCCAAAGTGATCACAGTGGCCTATTTGGTAGCCTGATCATTTTGGTCATAGGCAGGGATATTGTCAATGGCTAGTTGGAGCTAGTTGGTATCCAGGCTCTTCCTTGTTGGAAATGTTCGTGGTAAACAATTGGGAAAAGTTGGAAATGCCTATCCACCTGTCTTGGTCTCATTGAAAATTCTTTACATATGCCATTCCGAAAAGTTCGATGAGATTGAAGGTTATAGAAGTGAGTACAAGACTAATAGACTGTGTAAAGGACGAATCCCTTGCCTTTCTTCCCCCAGTACTTTGAGAGTCTAAAATAAACTTCATTTCCAGTATTGGATTGTTTATTTACTAACCACCTTTTTGGAGGAAATGTCATATTGTCCTAGAACAATAGGGCTCTGATTTCAGACAGTGATTTGGGATAGTCCCAATTTGGCTCAAGTTTTTTGCATTTGTGAGTTCAGGTGAAAAGGCTAGTGGTGTTGCAGAAAATCCAAGAGAACTGGAAATGGAAAACTAAAACAAAATTAGTGTCCATTTTTAACCTACACCATGACTCAATTTAGAACCATAAGTCAAGAAGGATGTATTGTATTAAATGCTGCAGAGTTCTACCCTAGTTGATAGATCCCTATCCTTCATTGGCTTTTGGGTAACCAACTCAAGGGCAAGGGTTTAGGATTGGGGTAGCAAATAGGTTAGGTCTTGTTTCCCCAAGCCCATGGCAGACACAGCTGATCAATCTTGGCACCTTCTCCCACCAAAACTTAGTTGTGTTTGCAGAGTTATTCTCAAGTTATGAAAATTGGTACGTGAAATGAAACGTTTGTGTTATTCATGATAATATGACATGATTTTTTTTGATGTGTCCCAGATTTTACCCATATTAACTTTAAAGAAAGATTGGCTTATCTTAGAAGAAGAGTTAATATTTGCAGAGATCCTTAGGTTCAGTTGAAGAAATAGGTTCTATAAATACATTTACAACCTATATGAATTTTATCCATGGATGAGTTCAGGTGTGCACCTGGATTTGTCTCTTGCATCTGAATCAGGGCCAACCTCTGTGCTCTACTAGAAGTATGTAATTAAGGTAAAGGGATTTGAACAGGCCAGCCAGTCCTAAAATTAGCTCTTGCTTTGATGTTCCCCAGGTGCAAATGCACACATCCCTGTTACATCCCTGTTCCTTTCACCCTTGATGCACTTAATCTCGTTTTCTAAGGCTTGTGCATGCCTTACCAAGGTTGTGGAAAGTTTGCTTTTGGCTCTTATTGGGGAACTGAGATTGTTTTCTCTTGTGGTTCATTAATCATATTTGAAACATCACTTGGAACCTGAGAAGCTTGTTTGTCTAAATATTCTTTTTTTTTTTTTGCCGTACGCGGGCCTCTCACTGTTGTGGCCTCTCTCGTTGTGTTTCCCCCAGTACTTTGAGAGTCTAAAATAAACTTCATTTCCAGTATTGGATTGTTTATTTACTAACCACCTTTTTGGAGGAAATGTCATATTGTCCTAGAACAATAGGGCTCTGATTTCAGACAGTGATTTGGGATAGTCCCAATTTGGCTCAAGTTTTTTGCATTTGTGAGTTCAGGTGAAAAGGCTAGTGGTGTTGCAGAAAATCCAAGAGAACTGGAAATGGAAAACTAAAACAAAATTAGTGTCCATTTTTAACCTACACCATGACTCAATTTAGAACCATAAGTCAAGAAGGATGTATTGTATTAAATGCTGCAGAGTTCTACCCTAGTTGATAGATCCCTATCCTTCATTGGCTTTTGGGTAACCAACTCAAGGGCAAGGGTTTAGGATTGGGGTAGCAAATAGGTTAGGTCTTGTTTCCCCAAGCCCATGGCAGACACAGCTGATCAATCTTGGCACCTTCTCCCACCAAAACTTAGTTGTGTTTGCAGAGTTATTCTCAAGTTATGAAAATTGGTACGTGAAATGAAACGTTTGTGTTATTCATGATAATATGACATGATTTTTTTTGATGTGTCCCAGATTTTACCCATATTAACTTCAAAGAAAGATTGGCTTATCTTAGAAGAAGAGTTAATATTTGCAGAGATCCTTAGGTTCAGTTGAAGAAATAGGTTCTATAAATACATTTACAACCTATATGAATTTTATCCATGGATGAGTTCAGGTGTGCACCTGGATTTGTCTCTTGCATCTGAATCAGGGCCAACCTCTGTGCTCTACTAGAAGTATGTAATTAAGGTAAAGGGATTTGAACAGGCCAGCCAGTCCTAAAATTAGCTCTTGCTTTGATGTTCCCCAGGTGCAAATGCACACATCCCTGTTACATCCCTGTTCCTTTCACCCTTGATGCACTTAATCTCGTTTTCTAAGGCTTGTGCATGCCTTACCAAGGTTGTGGAAAGTTTGCTTTTGGCTCTTATTGGGGAACTGAGATTGTTTTCTCTTGTGGTTCATTAATCATATTTGAAACATCACTTGGAACCTGAGAAGCTTGTTTGTCTAAATATTCTTTTTTTTTTTTTGCCGTACGCGGGCCTCTCACTGTTGTGGCCTCTCTCGTTGTGGAGCACAGGCTCCGGACGCGCAGGCTCAGCGGCCACGGCTCACGGGCCCAGCCGCTCCGCGGCCTGTGGGATCTTCCCGGACTGGGGCACGAACCCGTGTCCCCTGCATCGGCAGGCGGACTCTCAAGCACTGCGCCACCAGGGAAGCCCTGTCTAAATATTCTTTTAAGGAGAAGTCTTACATTGCTTGTATTTCATTTGTTATAGTCCAATAGTCTTCTTTCAAGCTATTTTTGGGCTGATATGTTGAGAACTATGTTGTATTCCTCGGTCGTCCTTTCTTTTAAGTGAAGATAGGCAGTGCAATTAAGGAAGGGGTTTCAAGCTTGCCTGTCAAAGGGTACCAGTATAGCTACAAATTTCTCACCGGCTGCTTTGGGAGTGAAGCCTTTGGACTCTGCATCTTTCGGCAAGTTACTTAACCTGTTTTGAGTAAAATGGAGATAATAACAGTACCTACCTCTTAGGGTTGTTATGAGGATTAAATCAAATGACATGACAGAGATGAGTAAGTGAACTGGCACGTGAAGCTGACTTAAGATGTAAGCAGTTACTCCACAGAGATGGGCTGCCAGGGCAGAGACTTGGATGAGGCACTCACCTTGGCTGTAAAATTTAAGGGCTGCCCAAACCTCAATAACAAAGGTAAATAATAGTGAATGTAATAGTTCAAAAATCGGAATTAATGAAAAAATTTATGAAAGGCAAAGTATTAAAATTTAAGGTAAGTTCAGGATCTGATCCTGCACTCGGACGCCCCATCCTCAGTCTTCTTACCTGCATCTAGCCCTGGCAGTTGCTCAGGGGTGCTCTCACCCAGGGCCAAGGGCTCAGCAGCTCTTTCAGGAATGGTGATCCGTTGTACTGACCCAGTTTGCAGGCCAGTGCTTCTTGAGTCATCAGCACATATTTTCAAGATGACTCTCTAAACCCAGGGGTGGGTGCAGCTGAATCCTGGAATATTGCTGAGCTCATAGTTTATAAGGAGACTCACATAGCCTGGTGCTAGAACCGTCTGAGCGATGCTGCCACAGACATTGAGTAATTGGCATGTCCTATTATCACATAAGGTATTCACTCTTAACGAGTTCCTTTGGACCCCATATCATCAAGTGTATCAATGCAGCTCTTCTTTAGAGAGATGAGGTATAGGTCCCAGGTCCTACTGCTGGCCTGCGTTCTGCAAACAAAATGAGGAACAGGGAGAGAGAAAGAAGATTCCAGAAGAGGCATCAATTTTTGCTCATCGTTCTCTGGGTATTTTACGGCTGTAGTAAAACAGAGATGCTGCCGTTTAATTCCCTGAAGTGAAAACAGTTGAGAGTTTTACAAGCACATCCCCAAAGAAGCTAATCGAGGTTCTTTGGGGTTGCTGGGCTACGTTGCTTTGAGGAAAAATAGCACAACCCTGAAGAGGAAGAATAGCTGAAACCACCATCCCAGTGAGCTTTCAGCCAACTGCTCCTGAAGGAAACCGAACGTAACCGCTATGAAGGTTTTTGTTGGATGTTAATTTAAGCAGCAGGCTACTTCCCAGCCTTGGGAATGTGATCTCTTGAAGATAGAAATATTATGGTCCACATAGAAGCTGGAGGAGTAGCAAGGGCTTGTAGGCTGAGGTTGTGCCTTGTTTGATAAATTACTGTAAAAATAAAAAAATTGGACTGGGCTTTTAATGTTCAGTTCTTATGTATTGTTCCAGAGATGTTGAGATCTCTGTGTATTGGCTGTGGCAGAAAACAAAACAAACAAACAAACAGAAAAAACAGAACAAAAAGCTGGCTGTTCTCTCTAACTTGAATCCTTTTTCTGGAATTAAAAAAAAGTGAGTGAGTAAAGTGGATATTTAGTCTCTTTGGATGAAGGAAGAGATGCTTCCTGTATCCTTAAAATCGTTGCCCTGTGATTGAAGAAATGTAGAGCTGAGTCACCCATGTCATATGATTTCAGATTACACCTGGCAGTGAAAAAGCTGAGCCCACCGGTGGAGGTTGGTAGTATTTGGGGTGATGGGGAAGGAAATTGACCTGGGATAGGAGATGAGTTACAGCCCTTCATTTAACCCTTTCTTCCCAGCATCCAGTAGTAAGCAGAACAGAGATCTCTGCTCTGATGGGAAGGCACAGGATGTGATGGTTAAGGGTATGGATTCTAGAGCCACACGCTTCTGGATTTGAATCCTAGCTTTACTACTGAGTAGCGGTGTGTCCTGGACAAGTTATTTAACCTCTGTGTGCTTGGTGTTCCCATTTGTGAGACGAGGATAAACGTATTAGCTGCCTTATCTGGTTGTTGAGAGAACTCAGGTACATAGAACTATGCCTGGCACCTAGTGAGTTTTATATACAACATCAGCCTTAGTTTTTTATCAGCTTCTCTTATTAGACAGCTTGCGGCTTTACATGTACCCATATGACAGGTAATAGGCATGTTAATGAATAAATGTAGACAAAAATAACAGCTAATGATAAGAGATAACGGGAGACGCAATATTAGATTGGCTGGTCGGGGATGGCTTCTCTGAGAAGTTGATATTTGAGACAGGACCTGGATTCTGAGGAGTTGGCCTCTTGATGATCTGGGGGCAGAGGGAGCGGCGCCAACAAAGGCCCTGAGACAGGAAAGAACTTAGTGAGCCTGAGGAAGACCTAAAAGACCACTGTGACTCTAGTGCCATACAGATGAACGATGGCTCAAACACGAGGTAGCGGCCATTTCATGTAGAGCTTTGTAGACCATGGAGGTGAACTTGGATTTTATTGTGAGGATATTGTAAGGTGGGTGTTGTAGTGAGCAGTGACGTGATATGGTTTTGGAAAAGCTACCCTGGAACCTGTACTTAAGTGTGCTCTCAGGATAAAGTCAAGTGGAGTTGCCCGCGGGTTGAAGGTGACAATGACACTGGCAGTGATGTTGACACCCTTACAGGCATGCCATTGGGTGGGGAAGGAGACCCCAGGGTTAGATTCTACGATGACCTCTGGTCTCCTTTCCAACACTGAGTTGCTTAAAGTACAAATTAAATGGAAGGAAACCCCATAACACCACCATCTTTTATAAATAGATATTGAGCATAACTAAAAAAGCCCAGGGTTAAGTACTTTAATTGACATTTTGGTTTCCTGAAATTAAAATTTGAATGATTGCCAGCTGGAGTGGTTTCCTTTTCTTATTAACTTGAAATATTCAGATGATTTCTGCTTGAAAATACCTATAAGAGATGCTGCTGAGAATGAAGGTGTTCTTTGAAGATGCCTTCTGCCTGTTGTTGTTTTTGAACAAAGCAAGTGTGAAAGTGTGTAATTTGAATTAGGGCAGTTAATAAAGCTTCTACTAATTTAGTATCACGACTTCTAATGCTTTTCTTGGTTTACCTGTCCTTTAAGGTAAGTGCGTTTTCATTGATTCTTATATGTAACTGAGTTTGGTTCAAAAGACGAACAGAATCAAATGCAAGAGTAATTAACTCTAGAACATGATCAGAAATGTTTTACCATCAATAAACTCAATGGTGAGAAAGGACTTTTATATCTTTTTTTTTAATTGAAGCATATAATTGATTTACAATGTGGTGTTTCAGGTGTACAGCAAAGAGATTCAGTTATACATATAATATAATACAATACAATATAATAGTATGTGTATAACTTTTTCAGATACTTTCCATTATGCGTTATTACAAGATATTGAATATAGTTCCCTGTGCTATACAGTAGGATCTTGTTGTTTATCTATTTTATATATAGTGGTGTGTATCTGTTAATCCCAAACTCCCCATTTATAGCCCCACCCCCTTTCTCCTTGGGTTACCATAAGTTTGTTTTCTATGTCTGTGAGTCTGTTTCTGTTTTGTAAATAAGTTCATTCGTATCATTTTTTTTCAATTCCACATATAATTGACATCATATGATATTTGTCTTTCTCTCTCTGAGAAACCTGAGAAAAGTCCTATAAATAAATTTTGCATGGCCTGTATTTTAACACTCCCACCTCACTTTGTTTAAAAAATAGTCATGTACAATAATTTCCATCATTTGAAGGTGTTGAAGATGATTTGCTTTACTTGTGAATATCTTACGACTCAAAAGCTTTTATAATATCATCTAGTGTCACAGGCTGGCTAGGGAGGGGCAGCAAGGGGTGATAACTCACAGAAAGAAACACAATTGAGGTTACCAAATGCTTCTGGCTTTTTCAGCACTTGGAGTAGAACTTTGATGAAACATTTTCAGAGGGCAATTTTGAAGGTACCAGGATGGGAAACAGCCATAAAGACTGCCCTTTGGGAGAGGGACCCTTTCCATCATTCAGCGGCAACTGAGTGCAGCCTGGCATTTGTTTCTCCTTAATTCCATATTAAAAAAAAAAGATTTAAAGTACTTTGTATTAATATATGCTGGCCACTGCCACCATCCTCTGGAAACATTTAAAAAGAGGAAGAATGTGCCATATAAGGATACTCGGGGGCTTGATCCAGTCAGGGAAGAGCTCAAAAACAAGGGTCAACATCTGTCAGTTACGACTTAATTTTAGTTCAAGTCTGAGTGACATTTGATTCCAGGCAAAGAAATAAGAGGGAAACTGGTGCAAAGCTTTTGGTGATGTAAAAGCCATCTTCCAATTCAGACTTGGGTAATAAGGCATTCTAGAAAAGTGTTTCCTTCTATTTTATGCCTTACATAAAATGTAACGTGTTTATACAAGGGCTAGAAACACCAGCCTATTTTGTGGTCTAAACT
The DNA here is from genome assembly GCF_003031525.2 of Neophocaena asiaeorientalis asiaeorientalis. Lineage (NCBI taxonomy): Eukaryota > Metazoa > Chordata > Mammalia > Artiodactyla > Phocoenidae > Neophocaena > Neophocaena asiaeorientalis. Next base: position 602,534 of record NW_020173512.1, on the reverse strand, counting down.
GTTTTTCATTTAGATCTAACCTGTGCTCCAGAAAGAGCGGGATGTGATTTTGGCAATTTGCCTTCTTGGCACTGATGTATTTGCTGAGTTAAGTTCTGAATTTTTAGAGTGAAAACCACTATTGCCATGAGTTAGAGGTTAGACAGCAGGAGTAGTTCAGTCATTTTGGGATCAGGAAGAAAATCAAAGTTGACATTTACCATAGATAGTTACTTTTTCTTCTTTATAGATATTTCCTTTTTTTATCTTTGCAACACAACGTGAATGATTGTATAAGCTGTTGAAACTGTGCAAAAATAATTCTGCCTCGGGCTTCCCTGGTGGCGCAGTGGTTGAGAGTCCGCCTGCCGATGCAGGGGACACGGGTTCGTGCCCCGGTCTGGGAAGATCCCACATGCCGCAGAGCAGCTGGGCCCGTGAGCCATGGCCGCTGAGCCTGCGCGTCCGGAGCCTGTGCTCCGCAACGGGAGAGGCCACAACAGTGAGAGGCCCGCGTACCGCAAAAAAAATAAATAAATAAAATAAATAAATAAAATCTGCCTCTGATGCTGTGTTAATTTGTCAATGTGTGAGCTTGGCTCCAGGATTTAGAAGATTTGATGATTTCAAACTTTATAGCCTCTAAATGTCCCCCAGTGATTCCTGGTATTCACACCCTTGTGCAGGACTGGTCTGTGTGACTACTAGCAGAAGTGATGGTATGTCTTTATAAAAGTCTGCTTTCTTTCCTGAGCATTCTTTCTCTTTCCCTCTCTCTTGGATCCCTCACTCTGGGGAAATCCATGTTGTGAGCAGCCCTATGGAGAGGCCCATGTGGTGAGGAACATGGAAACAGCCATATGAGTGCTCTTGGAAGAGTATCTCCAGACCTAGTCAAGCTGCAGATGACTGCAGTTCCACTAATGCTTTGACTACAAGGGTGTGAGAGATCCTGACGCAGAACACCCAGCTAAGCCATCCTGACCCACAGAAACTGTGAGATGATAAAGGTTTGTTGTTTGAAGCTAATATGTTTGGGGTAATTTGTTACACAGCAATAGATAACAAATACAGTCTGATAATATAAGATTGGTTAATTTATCCACCCACCATCTTCCCATCTACCCATCCATTCATCCATCCATCCTACTCTCCATGCTTTCAACAAATATTTTGAGGACTTACTCTGTCCTGGGAACTGTGCTCGGTGATTAAAAGCTAAAATGAATGCCACATCCATGTTCTCAAGGAGCAAAATATCTAGTTTTCCCCATTAAAGCCATACTTGAATTCTACCTTTTCACTTTATTAGGGTTAAATTAGACTTTGAAAAGTGAATAAATATTTAAAGAAAATTCTTGTTTTTCTCTGTCTTTCCTTTTCTATATTCTTTATCCTACTTCAAAACAGATAACAATAAACATTAATATAAATAATATTTGGCTTACATTATAAAAATGAATTTTAGATGATATTAATACAAAATATATTGTATGGCATCAGTATTTATAAGTTGTATATAATGCTTTAATTGAATTCTTGATATTAATTGTTTATAATTTCCCCTGATTATATGAATTGTTCCAAAAATGAAAAGTTACTAAGGGATTTCAGGAAGAAAATCTAATTTGAGCCAAATTAATACCTAATAGTAAATACTGGTATTGATTGGAGTGCTTTCTCTGTGCCAAATTCCATGCTAAGTAATTTATGTATATAACTTCTATTAATCCTCACAAGGTATTATAATTATTATCCCTATTTTATGAATAATGAAACTAAGATTTAGAACAGTTAATTAGCACAAAGTCCAAAAAGTAAGTAAGGAGGTGACTTTCAAACCCAGGTCTCAAGATCTTAGCTACCCTGCTATACATACATGTATATGCTTGTGAACTGATACACAGTGCCATGCTACATGTTTCAGGAGTTTATAGTTTTATCCAGATACTCTCAGTTGTCCTGTTTGCTATGTGTAAACAGACCCCTTAAAGCATGATTTGGCCAAACCTGTATCAGAATATCATGGGGGCTGCAATAGTCAGAACTTTAAATGGAGGTTTCTTATCAAATCCTGTGCAACCCAGAGGAACTCTTTGGTACTTCCTTCGTAAAGGTGCTGAAGTTGGGAAGAAAAAAAAAAAAAAGAGAGAGAGAACATACCAGATTAGAGGTTTCAGGAAAACTTTATCTCATTAAATTTTGATCACTGTGAAGAGAGGGGGCTGAGATGAGTCAACTAATGTCTCCTGGAAGAGAACAAGCCCCCTTACCTTTTGTCTTCAGAAAGCTGTGTCTGTCACCCACCTGGAGGGCAGTGCACTAGGGAAGTCCTTCAGAGATCAGGACTTGAATTAATTGGCCCTGGCTTTAATCCAAGCACCACTCTACCACGTGTATGACCTCCGTAAGATGCCTAAGCATTTTTGAGTATATTTTCCCATATGTAAAATTAGAATGATATTAGCATACTTTTATGTTGCTGTGAGGACTGAGTAAATTCATATATGTGCTTAATAAATGTTGGCTGTTAATAGTTGCATATAGGGTCACTTTTCTTGCTTTTTTTTTTTCCTTTCTCCCTCTCTTCATTGTCATCCTTATCATTAGCGGGCTTCAGAGGCATCATCATGAGTTTCGCAGGAATACACGAGATTATAGGCTGGATAGAAACTTCAAATAAAAATTAGGGAATGAAATGGTTCCAGCCAAGTGAAGGTCAGATGGTGCTGACTACCCAGGAGGTTACATAATAGAAACTAAGTTAAAAGAAACATCTTTAGTTCATTTACAATTTAAATAAAAGAAGAAACATATGCCTATGACAATACACATAGGGCAATGGAATGTTACTGCATCAGGAAATGTTTAACATTGACAGCAACCCCCCCCAAAACTAAAACCCCCCCCAAAATAAAAATAGAATTGCCAGCAAAGTTTCATCTTTTGATGAACATCTTTCTAAAGTATTTATAGGCTATGCTCCTTTTTACATTAGTTAACATTTTCAATTTAAAACAATGACTTCCTGTCACAAATCCCTCTTTTAATGGTTTTCTCCTTTCTACTTTTTTCACTGCTGCTAGTGTGTTTTTCTCCTACCTGCTATCTTATGTCTCTGTCAGTTTTCCAAATGAGAAATGGGTACTGCTTTGCTACGTGATGTGGCAGAATTTGGGACCGGCTAGAAGGCTGCACGGATGGAGGGGTGTGCTTGAGAAAACCTTGATTTAATACCTGCTCTCTTGTGCCCTAGAAATCAGTCTTTTCCCAGGTGCTGTTCCTCTCATTCCCTGGATAGAATCTTTTTCCATTCGCCCTTGGATTTTTCTTCTGCTCCTTCTTGCTCGGTGCAGCATGATTATTTATTTATTTTAAAAATTAATGAATTTATTATTTGGCTGTGTTGGGTCTTTGTTGCTGTACATGGGCTTTCTCTAGTTAGTTGTGAGCGGGGGCTATTCTTCGTTGCGGGGCGCGGGCTTCTCACTGCGGTGGCTTCTCGTTGTGGAGCACGGGCTCTAGGTGCACGGGCTTCAGTAGTTGTGGCTTGTGGGCTCTAGAGTGCAGGCTCAGTAGTTGTGGCGCACAGGTTAGGTTGCTCTGCGGCATGTGGGATCTTCCCGGACCAGGGCTGGAACCCGTGTACCCTGCATTGGCAGGCGGATTCCTTACCACTGCGCCATCTCGGAAGTCTATCGGCGTGATTATTGAATGTGCCCAAGGGTGGGCTTGGGGCCTAGCAGGCTAAGATGTTTGCCCCTTGGGAAGAAAAATAATCGAAGCCATTCCTCTTCCTTTGCTCACTTGGTGCAGAGGTGAAGGGAGGCTGGGGTAGGACGTGGAGCTCTTGAAAGCCCAGAGAAGCACATCAGGAAGAAACCGGGAAACTTCCTTCCAGCAAGATGCAGGAAGGCATCTGTGTTGTGGAAGTGATGGTGTTTTGAAGTTGGCTTCACTGATCTTTGTGGATGATGACAGGGCTCCTGTGAGCCCTCTGATTGTTCATGGTTTGGTTTCTTTGACTTGCATCAAAACATGTGCTTGACTTGGATGCGAATTTTATTTCCTCTGTGGGAGAGGGGTCTCAGATTGTAGAGTCTGTTGGCTGCCAGCTTGGAGTGACTGCCAGGGACTGCTGAAAGGAGAAATTTTTAAAGGAGAATGCTGAGTGAGGCTTGAAGTGCTTCAGGGAGCATTTCAAATTGGATCCTTTTTGAATCAGATGGTCTTCTGGGATGATAATGCATTATGAGAGATGCCAGAATTCGTTTTCTTCAGGTTTAACACCACTTAATACCATAAGCCACAGGGCCTTAAGGAATGAAGCACAGCTCTACATTGGACTCACCTTCTTCAAGGCTCTGAGGCCTGGTGGGCCTCCTAAATATTAATTTATAAAAGTTTATAGTTCAGGGCATTATATTTAAAAGAACGGATATATGTATAATTCTGGAATCCAACTCTTCCTAAGCACCCTTGTGGCAAGTACTCATTAACTCTATGATGATTCTCTTGGTGGCAAAGCAATGACCATTGAAACCCATTGTATTAGGTAGCTCTTGCTGTAAACATGCTGTGTAACAAACTGCCCCCACACCCCGTAGACTATAACAACAGCATGTCTTTCTCTCAGTCACAGGTTGGTGAAGTGGCTTTATGTCAGGCTGTGAGTTGGTTGGTCTTGGCTCCAGAGTATGGGGTTGAGTTTGGGTCTGTTCTATTTATTTTCTCTTTCTTCTTTCACAAGCAGCTATCATGGCATTTTCTTCTCATGGTGTATCACCAGAGTGTGAGAAGGCAAGCCAGACTACCAAAGCACATTGGAAGCCTCTGTTTGTGTCATGTCATCCTGGGAACATTCCATTGGCCAAAGCAGATTGCATGGTCAAACTCGACATTAGTGGTGCAAGGGAAATATACTCCATCCATATTAGAGAAGACTACGAAGTTACATGGCAAAGGGCATAGGTGTATAATTTTAATACAGAGGCAGCATGAAGAATCATGAAGGTCCGTCCGTCCATCCATCCATCCATCCAACCATCCATCCATCCATCCTCCATCCTTCTCTTTCTTTTGTGGTAAAATGTACAAAAATCTACTAGCTCTTCCTGTGGCATTAACTACATTCACATTGTTGTGCAACCATTACCATCATCCATCCCCTGAACTTTTCATCTTCCCCAGCTGAAAGTCTGCACCCATTAAACACCAACACCACCTTTTTTTCTCCCTCCCAGCCCCTGGCGACTTCCCTTCTACATTATGTCTTTATGAATTTGACTATTCTAGGAATCTCATAAAAGTAGAATCATATAATATTTATTATTTTGTGACTGACCTATTTTACTTAGCATAATGTGTTCAAGATTAATCCATGTTGTAGCATGTGTCTAATTTTTCTTTCTTTTTAGGGCTGAATAGTATACGTACGCCATATTTTGTTTATCCAGTCATAGTTCAGAGGACACTTGATTTACTTCCATTTTCCTGATTCTTTGTCACTGATTTTCCATTTTCTCTATGGCTGGAGTCATCTGACTTTGCCTAAAAATTCTTTTCACTCCAGACCCTGTGTTCAGTCTTGTCCATTCATTTATTCATTAATTCAACAAATACTTATTAAGCACCTAGTATGTGCCAGCAGCTTTCCTTAAGGACCCTGAAATTTCTCAATACATAGAGTTGTGCTCTTCCTATTTGGTAACCACTAGTGACATGTGGCTACTTAAGTATAAATCAGAGTGAAACAAAATTTATTTATTTATTTATTGACCGTGCCTTGTGGCTTGTGGGATCTTAGTTCCCCGACCAGGGATCAAACCCAGGCCCTCGGTAATGAGAGTGCAGAGTCCTAACCACTGGACCACCAGGGAATTCTTGAAACAAGATTTTATAATGTACTTCTTCATTTGCAGTAGCTGCATTTCAAATGATCAATAGCCACATGTGGCTAGTGACTACTGTATTGAATGGTGCAGATATAAAAACATGGCTATCATGGCAGAAAGTTCTACTGGACGGAACCGACTTAGGGGGTTTAGGGGCAGCCATATAGCAGTTGTGGAGCAACAACTCTCTCCTTCTGAAAGCTTTCTACTTAAATCACAAGCCTGTCAAGGTCACCTTGTGAGTGCAAGGTGGCCATCATTTATTTGTCCCGGTCTGAGCAACGAGCGAGCCAATCAGAGCCCTTCCTCAGCACTTTGGAAGGTAAACTGAACAAGGAATTCAGATTTCTCTAGGTCAGCCCCAGGAGGCATTTGGCAGTCTGGAAACAGTTTTGATTGTCACAGCTGCAGGGAGAGGGAGGTGCTGTGGGCATCTCATCTAGAGGGTGGAGGCCAGGGATGCTGGTAAACCTCCTACAATGAGCAGGGCAGTCCCGGCACCACAAAACGGTGGCCCCAAATGCTAATAATTCCAAAGTAGAGATGTGTTCCTGCTTCTGGGGAATTGTTTACAGATAAGAACCAGGATCTGAGAGCCATGCTTCCCGGCATGTAGAAAAAGCTGGTGTCAGTGAGAGAGAGAACGTAGCCACAGAGTTGGGGACTCCTGACCGGGGGTCCAGCCTCCAGTTTCCTCGTTCCTGAGACCAGCCTCTGTCCCTCTTTGGGGTTCTGTGAAGGACCTCAGTATTAGAAAACTTTCCTCTTTCACGTGATTATTTTGAGTTGAGTCCTTAGCCTTTTGCTACACGTGCCTTCCTTGTTTTAGTTCCACCCCTGTGTAAATTGGGTATTCCATTTAAGGCCGTCCTGTGAAATGTCTACACAGAGTAGGCATTCAGCGCAGTAAGCTCATGGAGACGTTTTAACTACATTTCAAATGGACTATCACGTGTATGGACTGAAAGACCTGTATGTACTTAAAGGAGGACCTATGATTTTTTTAAAGAAGACTTGAGTTTTAATCACTTGGAAATGGTACGAATGAACACGATTTCCCAAAATCAACAGCCCAAGACTTTGATTTTGTCACTGAAGAAATCCTTGAGAGAATGTCCATGGGAGGGACACATTTTTGTGCTGGATATTTTAATCAGGAGCAGTTAATTGTACATATACAAACGTTCTTTTTTGTATTCTTTTCCATTTATCCCTTTGCTGTACAGCAGAAATTAATACAACATTATAAATCAACCCAACTTCAATTAAAAAAAAAAGATTACACAAAACCAAAGTCACAAGGTTTCAAACCAAAAAAAAAAAAAGAATAGTTAATGCAAATGAAAGTGACTAAAGTCATACACATTTATTTTAGGATATGCCACGAATTGTCACAGCCCCTAGGGAAAATAATTTACTACAAATTCACAAACAAAAACAGTAAATATATTGTGAGCCTATATAAAAGAGCCTTTTAATGGTCTGATTTAGAATATCTGCATATGTATTTACTTTTATTTAAAGTGAATGAGGAATGCAGATGTGGAGTAAAAAATTCAAACAGTACAAAAAGGTATATGGAGTGAAAGGTCTCTGACCTCTGTCTTCTCCAGTTTTCTCCCAGGTCTAACTACCCTTGATGGTTTCTTGTTCTAGAAATTGCTTATATTATATAAGGATATTCTTTCTCCTCTTCCCTCCTTTAATAAGAATAAATAGAAAAAATATAGATAGAAACGAGAGTATGTATATATGTATGTGTGCTACACACACACACACACACACACACTGTATTTTTGGATGGTTTGTATGTTTCAGGCTCTGTTCCTTATTTTTTTCAGTTAATATTTATAACTCTTCCTTGGAGCTATTTTTCCATCAGTACTGAGATTGGCTTCATTCTTTTCAATGACTTGGAGTTCGCCTTCGTGTCAGTGTTCCATACATAATTCACTGAACCAGTCCCCTGCTGATGTGCATTACAGTCCTTTCCAACCTTTTGTTTTTAACAAATAATGCTGCAATGAGTAATATATTTTTGTATCTTGATCTTTATGCATATACAATTGTATTTATAAAATAAAATGCCAGTAGTGGATTTTCTGGTTCAGAAGGTAGGTACATTTTATGTTTCTATGACATAGCGCCCAAATCCCCTTTTAAAAAGATGCACCAGGGCTTCCGTGGTGGCGCAGTGGTTGGGAGTCCGCCTGCCGATGCAGGGCACACGGGTTCGTGCCCCAATCTGGGAGGGTCCCACATGCCGCGGAGCGGCTGGGCCCGTGAGCCATGGCCGCTGAGCCTGCGCGTCCAGAGCCTGTGCTCCGCAACGGGAGAGGCCACAACAGTGAGAGGCCCGCGTACCGCAAAAAAAAAGATGCACCATGTTTAAGATGTACCTTGACCTACTGTTTATGGACATGCCTAATATTTCATTCTCCTATTTCCTTACAATCTTTTCCGCCCCATTTCTCTTTCCAAACCCCCTTCCTGTCCCCGGACACAGTCTAGAAGTTGGGAGGCCTTCAGTTGAAGGGTTTATCTCATTGAAGTATATAGAGCACAAATCACAGGAGCTTTCTTTTTTTTTTTTTTTTAACATCTTTATTGGGGTATAATTGCTTTACAATGGTGTGTTAGTTTCTGCTTTATAACAAAGTGAATCAGTTATACATATACATATGTTCCCATATCTCTTCCCTCTTGCGTCTGCCTCCCTCCCACCCTCCCTATCCCACCCCTCCAGGCGGTCACAAAGCACCGAGCTGATCTCCCTGTGCCATGCGGCTGCTTCCCACTAGCTATCCACCTTACGTTTGGTAGTGTATATATGTCCATGACTCTCTCTCGCTTTGTCACAGCTCACCCTTCCCCCTCCCCATATCCTCAAGTCCGTTCTCTAGTAGGTCTGTGTCTTTATTCCTGTCTTACCCCTAGGTTCTTCATGACACTTTTTCCCCTTAAATTCCATATATATGTGTTAGCATATGGTATTTGTCTTTCTCTTTCTGATTTACTTCACTCTGTATGACAGACTCTAGGTCTATCCACCTCATTACAAAGAGCTCAATTTCGTTTCTTTTTATGGCTGAGTAATATTCCATTGTGTATATGTGCCACATCTTCTTTATCCATTCATCCGATGATGGGCACTTAGGTTGTTTCCATCTCCGGGCTATTGTAAATAGAGCTGCAATGAACATTTTGGTACATGACTCTTTTTGAATAGGAGCTTTCTTGAAAGACACAAACCTGTCCCCTTTTGTGAGCACTGGTCAAATTTCTTCCCTCGCTGGGGTAGGCAGTGCTTCCGGAGACCCGACCCCCTTCCCCTTTATTTGCTGGCTCAGCCTCATCAGGGTGAAATCCCTTTCCTCACTCTTTCTGCTGTTCGTTCTCTTGGGAGGCTTTTAAGAGCTGGTACTCATCTCTAGCACCCAAAACGTCAAAATCTGTTCACTTGTCTTGGTTGCTTGCCAATACTTAAAGATAGGCATGGTTGGACCACTGCATTCTTTGCCATTTCGGAAGAAACCATGTATGTTTGCATGTACAGTGTCAAGAAATGATTTCCAGATGACTGCTTTGGCCTGGCATCTCCATTAACGCTTTCAGTGGGGAGATGGTTTCTCCAGCTAAGCTGGCAGAGGACCAAGGTTTCCATCCCCCCAGCTCCTCTGTCTTTCTCAGCCTTCCACCCCAGTTGGGGTTACCTGTAACTTGATTCTTTGGCCTATGAAATTGAACAGGGACACTTAAAAAAAAAAAAAAATCCTTTCACCATGACATTATTGGCAAATGCTCTTTTCAGTGTTCTTCCATTTTTGAGCAGGAAACAGCATACTGGGCTTTCCCTTGCTCTCCTTCCAATATTTTATTGTGAAAGGTTTTAAACATACAGCAAAGTTGTAAGAATTTTATAGCGAACAGTCATATGTCTGCTAATAGATTCTGCCATAAACATTTTACTATACTTGTTTTATTGAATAGCTATCTCCCCATTCGTCATTTGGGGCTCTTTTAGTGATATCTCTGGCATTTCAGAGGCATCATGGCACGAGGGTGGTTTGGAGGGTGAGCTGTGGAGCCTGAGTTTGAATCCTGACTCTGCTGTTTGAACCCTGTGATCTTGGGCAGGTCACTAAACCTCTTTGTTGCCTCGGTGTTCTCATCTGCAAAATGGAAATAATAATAGTGTGTACTTCAGGGGCTTTGTGAGATTAACTGAATCAGTACATGTCCAGCATTTGGAACAGAGTATACAATGTTATTAATCATTTAATACATGCCATAAAGTGCTAAATTAATTTTAATTTCCTGGATTAAAAAAAAACTAATAGATTTCCTGGATTTTAGGGAGGAGCAACTGTGTGTCTGGTACTGGGCCAGACATTGTATGTACATTGCCTCATTTGATCCTCAAAATAATATTAAACAGATTATCCCGTTTGCGGATGAGTAAACTGAGGCCAGTAAATGGCAGGAATGGGATTTAATCACAAATCTATCCTACTCCAATGGCCATAATCTCTAGGCTTTGCCCTTTCTTTTAAAATCATGAGATGGAGAAATTGCTGGATTATATAAGGTGGCAGAAATATCTATGGTTGGGGAAAAAAACCTTCCTCTGAACCCCGGGAAACAGGTACAAGCACCCAAGGTTTTACCACTTTGGTGTGACCTTGAGCTGTTGAAGGTCAGTCTTGTAAAAGAAAGAACTTGCTATTTTTTTGTGTGTCTTGTTAAAATTCTTTTCTTCCCATTAGCATTTCCAGTTCTGGGTCCTCCTGCTGTCTGGTGTGCTGGCTGACCTCGCTGGGTAGGAATTACCTTAGGGTGTTTTGGCGTGCCATCATTTGTCAACTGTTTAACTTCTCACATGCTAGACATAACGCCAATTTGCTGTCCAAAATCTTCTGTGGAAAGAAGGGCAGCAAATAGAAGTAAATGTGACTGTTGAATTTCTAACAGACCTGGATGTTTGGAGGAGAAGCTTTGCCCTAGTTGGTCACTTGAGGGTGAAAGTTGTGGCCTTGATAGCATCTCTGTCTTGGAAAGGAAGTCTGCAGTAAGCTGTGTTATGCGCATACCTTAGGCAGTGAAGAGGAGATTGAAATAAAGCCTCGGCTTTTGTCTTCTTACTGGAGTTCCTGCCTCCATTCAGATTCAATCCTTTCCCCCTTTCCCCTTAATTCTAGGTGCTAATATGTCTTTAATACCCTTTAACATTTGCTAATCTCCCTTTCTAATTGAGAGGCCATGGTTTTCAATGCCATCATTTTGCCTTGTTTGTATTTGCTTTTGGAGTTATTTATTTTTATGGCAACTGATTCTACAAGTTTGCTTTCCACTTAAAATACATTTAATTACATAAAAAGAAGCTTTTTTTTTTAAAGCTAACATGGGATAGTAAAATGGCACTCAGTTGTGGCAAAAGTCGTGAGAATGGGTATGCAAATGATGGCATTTAAAAATGTTAATTAATTAATTAAGTTTTGGCTGCATTGGGTCTTCATTGCTGCATGCAGGGGTTGTGGCGAGTTGGGGCTACTCTGCGTTGCGGTGCGCGGGCTTCTCATTGCGGTGGCTTGTCCTGTTGTGGAGCCCGGGCTCTAGGCGTGCTGCTTCAGTAGTTGTGGCACGCAGGCTCATTAGTTGCGGCACGCGGGCTTAGTTGCTCCGTGGCATGTGGGATCTTCCTGGACCAGGGCTCCAACCTGTGTCCCTTGCATTGATTGGCAGGCAGATTCTTAACCACTGTGCTACCACGGAAGCCCAATGATGGCCTTTTTAAAAAACACTAACTGATCCTCAGTGTTGTCTGTCTTGTCTCCTTTGACAGTAGATGCTCTGGGCTTAGGGGATATTTATCAGAAAGTTGCATCTGTTTTGAAGATGCTCAGTAGAAATCCTTTATACCCTACATCTGTTTCTTGGCTAAGAAAGTATATGCAGTAGGTTTTGGCCTCTGAAAGGTTTCAGAGGAAGACTAATTATAATTATGCCTTGGGGCATTGGGCAAGCATGCATATTTTCATGAGACAGCCCTTGGTATCATTGGCACCTAGAGTAGGTGAGTTGGATGCTGATTTTTCAACTTCTCCTTGAAACTCTTCGCATTTCTTATGTGTCTGGACACCAGGAAATGGGTACCGTATGTCTGTTAGTCTTGGGGTGACTTCATAAGGCAGAGGACCGTCAAAAAGGGGCATCCTCAGAGAGTGCCCTGAAAGTGAATCGAGGATAAGCCTGAGGATTGGCATGATTCTTAGCGATTCTGTGAAGGTAGAGGTGTGCAGCTGCTCACCAAATCTGTCTGAGCTGGGTTAGTGCTAACTCACCTGAAGTTTGGAAAGGAGGGAAGGTAAGGGCAAGATCTAACCTCGGAAGGAGAAGCCGATGCTCACTGGTAAGAGCTTGTTCCAATTCATGGACCCTTGAGAATGGGAGCAAGTGAAAGGGAGAAAAAGAGATTGATTGAATGATCGATTGATTGGGAGCGATTGGGAGATTTTTAGGTATATAAAGGGAAACTCCTTTTCTTTGCATCTCTTGGTAAAAGGGGAGCCAGTGACTCATGCCCTCGCTCTGTGAAGAGTTCTTCTGTCCGTTTGAGTCACTTGCTGACAGGCATATGGGGCCCATTTGGAATGTCAGGGTGATTTCAGATGAGCCACCTCTACCCTTTCCTTTTCCCGTCTCCTTGGGACTGATTTTGATATCAGTACAGAAGTGACTTCCTCCAACAGGGGCCATGATGTCCACAGGCCTGTGGTTTGGCTTCTCCTGAGTCCTGGAGGTCTTCAGTTCCCCATGGAGCTGTGACTCTAAGGTAATTCTTGGGGGCCGAGGTACACTGTGAAAGAGACAGTGAAAGGACAGTGAAAGCCGTGGGCAGGGCATTTACTGGGTTACTGGGTTAAAACTGTGTGGTTTCTCAGTCTGCAAGATGGTGTCTCATCACTTGCAGAGAAGTGTTGTGATCTTCAAAGGGGTGTTAGAAGGACCAGACTCACAGTCCTGTCAGGACTCAGAAATGCCGCCACCTTTCCTTGGGAGCCTGGTTTAGCCACTTAATAGTCTTGTGGTCTCAGACAAGTTGCTTGAGAGTTATGAGCTGCATTTGTCTAACATGTGACCTTCAGTTAACAGACTTTATTATATACCTACTGTGTGCCTGGTACTGTGCCAGATCTTAAGATAAATGAGTGAAAAAGCAGGCAAAGCTCTCTGCCCTCACAGAATTGTTTTCCTTGTCATTTAAGATTACTTTGAAATTTAAATAAATTAGTGTCTGTAAACGGGTATAGGGCTCTTCTAAAAATTAGAAAATATCTATTATGGAGAAGTTATGAGCTACACATTCTACATTGGGGTGTCATTATTCAATAAGAGAAGTCTTGGAACAAATGACTTCATTATTTTATACACAGTATTTGAAAAAAATGGATATTCTTTTAGTGTTCGTTTTGCCTGCTTATGAGAGGAAACGTCATTCCTCTTTGCCCATTGTGTCATGACTTTTTAATCGCTATTTTGATGTAACAAAGTCCATCTTCTCAAACAGCTGAGTTGGAAAGTACATTTGCTTTGTGCGTGTGCATGCATGCGCGTGTGTGTAACTCCTGGAAAAACTTGAATACGCTTGAATAATATAGTTGAGTAGTGTCTATGAGAAAAAACAAGGCAAATATGATTCCTTCTTATCCTGATACTACTGTTGATGAGAAAGATAGTAGAAGTAAAAGATCCTGTTGTTGAATATTATGCCAAGTCCAATCATGGAAACTGTCCCAACTGAAGAAATAACCTTTTCCAAAGAGCTTAGCTGATTTGCTCAGGTGGCTCCCAAGTGCTTAGCTCAAACCAAGCAACTTGTTGTGAGTTTCCTTCTTCTCAGCACAATGGAACATTCATGACCTTCATCAGGCAGAAACTTCATTAAGGCAAGTCTGACAGGAAGGTCAGGGGGAAGAAGAATCGAGTCTGTCTTTATTGGAAAGCTTGTTTTTTGAAACATGTTAAATGACACGAACGGATGTAGTTCTGTATAAACTGTTCAGCTCCTGACTGTATTGAAAACTAGGATACCTGTTCTTGATAAAGTGCCTTTTGAGGCACGATCTAGGTACCAGACCTTCCTTATCTCATTGGTATCTCCCAAAGGGCTCCATTTTAATATTGTTTCGCAAGATACCCAGCATAGCACGTATACAAAGGTATTTCTACTGTTAAAGCCAGCCAGCCATGCAGTATGCATGTTATTTTTCAATGGATTTTTTTGGTTTTATATTTTTTCCTTAATTTACATAAGGAATCTTCAAGACCCTAGTAATTTATTCAGCGCTGACAGTGTGCAGGTCATTTACACATGTTCATTGTTGCTTAAGGAATTTGAACTGAAAATGATGATAGCAGCTACCATCCAGGAAGGAATGGGCTGAGTTACTGAATGAATTCAAAGAGGTAAGGAGAAGTGGATGCTGCGTAAGCTCACCAAGCTCAAGGTGACTTTTATTTCTATAGATTTGTGTTGAATAAGTTTTTGACTTGATCTAGAGTAGTTTCCTGTCTGTCCTCCTTCTGACATATCTCAGCACATGGAAATAGCATGAGGCAGGGGTATACCAGATGGCAAACAGCAATAATCTTATCCCTCTCTGTCCCTAGAAGCTTGGTGTCCTGGAAGTTCAAAAGGTTATTCTGTCATTTCATGTTATTTCACAGCAGAAAAGGAACCTAATTCATCCATGTAGCCTATCAGCATTTGCATGCCTGCCATGTGCTGCCTAGAACATGGAAAAGAGAGATGAGTCCCTGCCCACCAAGAGCTTATAGCTTAGAGACAAGGTACAGAAAGTCAGTAAGTGTTAAGGGTTATTAATAGACAAGGAAGGAATGCATGTAACTAGAAACACATTTCTCAGAATTTTTTCCTTGTGGCCACATAGGAGGAAGGATAGGAAAATTATATGCAAACTAAGGTGGGGAAATTTTAGGGGAGAAGTGAGAGAATTGAAATGCGCGAAGGGCACCAAGGACCCACATAGTTCCTGCATAGTTCTGTTCCAGGGCAATCTTGTGTATGTTTGTATGGACAATAAGATCCATAATTCCAGCTTGAAACCTGGGAGATTTTTCTCCTCTGTGATTTTCTCCTCTGTGATTTCAGCATAAAATATTGTAATTAAGTCATGATTTAGCACTTTTTCACTCTTTTGGAGTCACTCCATAGGACAGACCTCCATTTTTGTTTGGCACCCACAGGGACCAGTGACATGGTAGCCTTCTTAGAATTGTTTGTACTTATCGGTTTGTTAGAAACCACTCTAAAGACAGATGTCTGCCCACCCATCCCCCAGCTCTCTTCTCCAAAGATGTCAAAACCCTCTGGAGGAATCTGTGAAATGTGAACTATGACTTGGTTATACGAGGTTCAGTGAAATAGCTGGAGGTTTTCCCAGCAGAAGGCTAAAGCAGAATCGTCTAGACATCACTTTCTCCTTATCTCGGCAAGCCTTTCTGGGAGCTTTTCCACATGGGGAATCTAGGCAGAAAGGAACATGAACTTTATCTAAAAACCCTTCTGACTTTTAGATCACTCCTGAAACTTACCAGGCTGCAGTTGTTGGTTTGAATAGAACAGGAAGATATTTGCCTTTGTTGTTATTGTTGGTATTAGGAGAGATTTGTTTTCATTTGTTCATTAAGACTTTATCAAGTACCCACTATGCACAGATATTTTGCCTTAGGGAATCAACGATGGGCAGAAAAGTGATGTTCTTTGCAGTGAATCAAATGATTGTATACATAAGGATATAATGACAATTTGAGTGAGGGACTGATTGGAAAGGATTAAGGTTGTAAGGGTCTAGAAGGTGAAGGGACTAACACAGGGAAGGGGAGGTCAGGGAAAGCTTGGAAGCAGTGAGCTTGAGGTGGGTCTGAGCTATTTCAGGGAGTTAACCAAATGAAGGGGCCAGACAAACAAGCCAGTTTAGAGTCCCAGGGTCTCTATCTTTTGGAGCTACCATGCCCTCAGGGGCTTCTGGAGAGTTTGAAACCTTATTTGTGCTTTGACAGGGGTGAGAAGCAGTGTCCAAGGGACAAAGTGAGTATTTTTCCTCACTAGGACCATGGACATTTTAAATTTTTTGACCTCAGATATATGGGCCATATTACATTATGTAGAGCCCTGTTGTCTTCTCTAGGACTGTTGGAAGTAAGTCTGCCATGTTGAATAGGACATTTAAAAGCAGACTGGACCTTGCTTCTCTTAGGAGACGCTGCAGAGAATGCACAGTTTTTACCCTGGCCTAGGGTCCTTTTGTGTCAAAATACTAAATGACTTCATCATTGCAATCAGAGAGTTATCCTTTCAAACACCAGGCACTGTGTGTGTCTGCCTCTTCTTGAGATGGATTACACATGTGCCTCTTTGGTGCCGCAAGAAGCAGGTCTTTACTGAATACGATAGGTTTGTCTGTGTTGCGGATAGCTAGAGTTTATTCATTTTTATTTTTGTATGGTATTATAGTATGGAGATAGCAATGTTTACTCGGGTGCTGTACTTTTTAAAATAATATTTATTTATCTATTTGGCTGCATCAGGTATTAGTTGCGGCACGTGGGCTCTTCGTTGCGGTGCGCAGGCTTCTTTCTAGTTGTGGTGCATGGGGTTAGTAGTTGCACCGTGCAAGCTTAATTGCCCCGCGGCATGTGGGATCTTAGTTCCCGGACCAGGGATTGAACCCGAGTCCCCTGCATTGGAAGGCGGATCCTTAACCACTGGACCACCAGGGAGGTCCCTTGGGTGCTCCACTTTTGATGACATTTGTGTTGCTTGCAGTTGGGGACCATTATGAATAATATTACTGTCATTATGACTATGTCTTTTGGTGCACATGAAATGTACTTGCATTTCTCTGGGGTGAACCCTGGAGTGGAATTGCAGGATTGGGGCATAGACTCTGCATTTATCTAATTCCAGTAGATAATTCCAAACAGTGTTCCACGGTGGTGGTCCCAGTTAACATTCCCACCAGCAGTATATGAGTTTCTGTTGTTTAACATTCTCACCAGCTTGGTATTGCCAATCTTTTCATTTTAGACATTGAAAAGGATGCCTACTTTAAATTTTTAAAATTGATCATTATGGAATCTGGGGTTTTGTTGAAAAGAAATGAGGCTGAGGTTCGGAACCCAGAAACCTTGAATGAATTTCACTTAAACCCTGGTTGAAAGATGTGGGCCAGTCTTTTTAAAGTTCAGCCTCCACAGTCTAACAGACCAGGGTCCAAAAGCTAGAGGCAAACTATGTAAACCTACACCGCGACTTAACCTCTGTGAGCCTCAGTCTTCTCATCTGCAAAATGGGAATCATTTCAAATTCATCGCAGCTTTGGTATGAAGAGTATGAGTCAATCCACCAACGAGCATGTCGTTCTTGGCCCACGGTCATTATAAAAAAGAAGCTATGAGATCGTTGTGAGTCACAGGAAGAAGTGGCTGGCTGCACTGCTTTGGAATACTCCTATATTTGTTTTAGTTCATCTATTTTTAGGGGAAACAAAGTTATTTCACCCAGTGCGTCAGACGTCAAAACCCAGTATATCCTTTCTGGAATGACCTCGTTTGTTTGATGTTGGGTGGCTCTGTGTGTTGTTTTGAAGGATGGCGTGTTTATGGCTCTGCAGGACCATAAACACTCCTTGAGCCTAGGGCAGCTCTGGATTTGTGTGTGGTTGACACAAGGGCAGCGGAGAAGGAAATCATCTTCAGCTTGTGTTTTGACACAGAGGAGTTTTGTTTTTCCTTTGTCAACTGTGTGCATCCTCTACGGAAAACAAACAAAAACACTCTAGCCCTGGTAAATATTGTGACGGGCAGCCCCGTGTGGTTGTTTTTTCCTTTCCTGCCATCACATGGTGACCGAGGGTGGCATTTTTGAAAGATCAGTTATTGTCATGCTAATACTCGAAGGACAACCAGCATGTAGCATTTCCATAAATGAAAAAGTGATGTAAAGAAAAACAGAAGCCTCAAGGTAAATATTTATTTTGAGGGAAATTGGGAGACATCTCAAGGAGGAAAAAGCAGAGGAGAGTTATGTGGGTTGTTTGCGTTCCCTTCCCTGAGCGCCCGGATTTATCTTGCTACCTCCCTTGAGCCTTAGGAGAGATTTTTCCAAGACAGTTGAGCTGTGGTTTATTGGGTCTCTTCCCTATGAGCGCGGCCTTCCTCCGCTCTATTTGCCTGGCTGGGGAAGATAAGCTAGAATTGAGGGGGTGCAAGCCAGGCCAGGAGGGCAGGAGAGGAGTAACCTCTCATTTTGTAGCCTTCGAGAGTTTGACTTGGTGGAATTTCATTTGTCATTAATTAAGATTATTTTTCTTAGTAAAAAAAGTATAATATACCCTAATGTGTTTTTTTTTTTTTTTTCTTTTAAACTTCCCCCATCTCTTTCTTTTTTAAGAGAAAACAAGTCAGAAAAGAAAAGCCAGGGACTTCCCTAGAGGTCCAGTGGTTAAGACTTCCACTGCAGGGGGCATGGGTTCAATCCCTGGTTGGGGAACTAAGATCCCACAAGCCGTGTGGCTTGGCCAAAAAAGAAAAAAAGAAAAAAGGAAAAAAAAAAAAAAAAAAAAAAAAAAAAAGAAAGAAGGAAGGAAGGAAAGAAAGAAAGAAAAGAAAAGAAAGAAAAGCCAAACAAGAGATGTTAACCCTGCTGGTTTGAAGTAACTCGTGAGAATTGCACTCGCCTAAAGTACTTGGTATATATCCATTCATTAATCCTCACAACAGCCCTGTGGGTTGTGGGCTCTCATTTATAGAGGAGGAAACTGAGGCAGAGAGTGTTTAACTAACTTGACTCAGCATTACTCAGGTCAGAAGGAGCAGAGCTGGGATTTGCATGGGAGGCAGTCTGGTTCCAGAATCTAAGTCCTTCGTCACAATATTGCCTTGTTCCCACTGTCCCTCCATCTTTCACTCTTATCTAGAGATAAGCATTTCACAGGTTGGTGTGACCCCTCCTATGTAATTTGAATCCAGAAGCCTGGTCCACTCTCTGTGTATCTCGCTTGTTCCCTGACAGGCTGTCACAAACGTTTTTCCAGGTCAGTCCCTATAGCTCCACCTGGGTCAAAAATTAACCACCGTGGCAAGAGCTGGCCATCTAGCCCAGCCTTGGCGGGGGCTGGCTGGCTTTCAGAGCAACCCAGTTCTAGCTGGCTTGCTGCCTAGGAACTGGCTTTCTTTCCCACAAAGTAGCTTCTGAGAAAAACTGTGGGAAACAAATGACTTCAGAGGTTTTTAGAAACAAAAGTGCAAACTCTAACAAATTTCATCTGGCCCCAAAATGTTATTACCCCAAATCTTGAAAATATTTTCCTATAGGATTATTCCCCCAAGGTTGTTAATCTGAGAATGAGCCAGGCCTATGAGGCCTGACTTTTTGCCCCCTGCTATTGGAGTGCGTGTATTTGAGTGCCAGAGTGTGGGAGTCAAGGTAAAAATATTTCTCTGGAGGAAATGAAGTCATTTTATTTCATATTATAGTTACCACTGGGACTCTATCATTTCAGCAAGGGGATGGCAGTTCACACAGTCAAGAAGAAACTTTTTAATTAGTCCAAGAGATCTTTTAAAAGGTAGTAGCAGTTTGTTTTTAGAGCCACAAATATTAATTGATTGTATCCGCCCTGAAGAATCTTGCTGGAGTTACATTTTACCTAAGGAGCATTGTCTTTCTAGAGAAATGTTATTGTAACATTATCTGCCTCTTTCTTTCAGTGCTTGGCGTTCAAAGCCTTTTTACTTCCGGGTGCTACAGAGTGGCAGCCTGCTAAAATGTTTCTGTGTTGAGATTACTGTGTGAGGGGGGTTTATCTGGCCTTGGGAGCCCAGCACAGCCCCAGACAATCTTGCGTTTGTTCACAGGAGGGAAGAATGCAGCCCTTGTACACCTGCCTCCCTGGATACACCTGTAGGGCTGGTTTCTCTGATGAAAACTCATGGCTGAGCACCTGACATAGGCGGGGTTTACTTGGCCCTGGCAACAGTGTCAACAGTGACTGGACCCCTAGGAGCTCAGGTTTCTGTGTCATTCTCCTGCTGGTTCAGTCCTGTGAGTATGTGTGTAATTTCTCTTAAGCTGGTGTGGTGAAGTGCAAACTTGGCTTATCAGGGGCCTCAATTCTCCTGGAACGTATTTTAGATAAGAGTGGAAGAAATGCCAGGCCCAGCATTCTCTGCCCTAAGATACAGAGGAGCTTATTATTCATCACAGATAAAGAAAGGCATTTGGTTTAATTTTGAAACCTGTTTGTGAACTGACCAGAAGGTATAAAGGTGGCCTTTCTTACCTCATCTAGCTTTGCTTTTTCAGCGAGTGATTTAGAAGCAGGGAATGAAGGTGGTAAAACAAAATGAAACAAAACCAAACCCTTAGCTTACTTGTTGTAATGAGTAGTCTTGAGGTTCCATTGTTTGGTATTTTCGTCACCTTGAAAATACAGTAGGCAGCTGGTCTCTGTTGGAAGTCCAGCTGTGTGACCTTGGGAAAGTTACTTAACCTCTCTCTGAGCCTCAATTTTCTCATTTGTCATATGGGGATTATACTAATAGTACCCAAGTCATAGGATTGTGTTAAGGATTAAGGAGTTAATACTTGGAGTCCGTAGGACAGTACCTCACACACAATAAGTATTGTAGAGTGTTTGTAAATGAAAATAAACTTGGAGATATCTGTGCAATTGTATTAAGTGCCACTGAAATTCATGTGGTCTTTCTGGTTGCTGAATATTGTGACACACAGAAATTAATCATTAGATCAAAAGAATAGTTTTTTTGGTACTGTGTAGTTAAGATTTTTTTATTTCCTTTTAAATATATATTCCTAAACAAGGTCTTACTGTATAGCACAGGGAACTATATTCAATACCCTGTGATAAACCATAATAGAAAAGAATATAAAAAAGAGTATATGTGTATAACTGGTCACTTTTCTCTACAGCAGAAATTAACACAACGCTGTAAATCAACTTTACTTCAGTAAAATTAAAAAAAAAAATTTACATTCCTTGCTGCTCTTCCTGTTCCCTTTGGCGAGCAAAAGTATCGGAAAAAAACAAGTGAAGCGTTTCCTTATAATATTGGTTTGGTTGTGGTCAAAAACAGGAATTGTGAGTCATAAACTCCAAATGAACAGGAATGAGCCAAGGTAAAATGACATCCTAAAGATAGGGGTCATCTTTGACAAACAGATTCAGGAATTCACCAGGTATCAAAACAGCCCTCTTAACCTAGAGCCTATGGATCCCCAAGGGGGTCTGTGGGTAGAAATCAGGGGATTCGTACATTTGGGCAGGATAAAAATTACCTCTACATTTTCCCTCACCCCGAACTGAACTTGAGCATTTCCTTCAATTATGAAAGTAGGCAACAAACCACAGCAGCATAAACAATACCCACGACTTTGCCATCAATAGAAATCTTAGCTGTTTTAATATGGTGTGACAGTTTCATTTATGCTTGTCTCTAGTTAGAAATGATACTAGTTATTAGACTCATCACTGTTTATGATTTTCCAGTGCCTTAATTTTAAAAAAAGCACAGTGATAAAATTATCTTTTTAATTATTTGGGCAACTGTATTTCAGTATAAGTGGTTTCCTTTGTACTCTTATGCATTTTATTTTATTCATTTATTATAAACATCATTCAGAGAAGGGCCCATGGGTTTTATCTGACTGCCAAAATCCAGGCACAAAAAAGATTAAGAGGAAGTTTTAAAGCTGAAAGTTTATGCTGATTTGAATCTGAAGAGCGGTGCTGTCCAATGTAAATAAAATGTGAACCACAGGTAATAAAAATTTTTCTAATAGCTACTTTAAAAGAATAAAATGAAGTAGGTTTAATTAATAATAATAATACAGTTTTATTATTGTATAAATAAAATTAATTTTAATCGATGAATTAATTATAATAATTAAGTTAATTTTAATAATATATTCAATTTGACCAAATCTATTCTGGATATTATCATTTTAACAGGTTGTCAATATTAAGCTACTAATGAGATACTTTACATTTTTTTTTCATACCAAGTATTTGAAATCAGGTGTATTTTTACACCTAGAGTTTGGATGCTACAGTTTCATTGGAAATACTTGATGTGTATATACATTTAAAAGAATTTAGTTGAAAAAGTAGGTTCAGGTGGTTTTAAATGTAATGAAAACTTTTCCATTAATTGCACTGTCATTTTAATTTAAATCAATGAAGTTGAAATAAAATTTAAAATGCACTTCCTTTGGCACACTCGCCACCTTACAAGAACTCAGGCCTCTGTGTGGCCTGTGGTCATCCTGTTAGCCCAGCCCTGGGCGCCTGACTAGACACAGAGTCCTTGGTGAGGAGAAGCAGGAATAGGGCACTGGTTCATTAAGACAAAACATGGTCTTTTGTTACTTTGTTTAGTGAACCAAGTGCTTATTTTGGTCCTCTCCTTAAAGTCTCCCCAGCACTCTGCCTGTCCCCCAGTAGACCCACACCGAATACAGAACTCTGGCTGGAGCTTTGTGTGATACAAGGCAGGCTTTTCATTTAAGTGGTGGCTTTTGCAGATCAGTCGGGGGTGGCATATTGTAATTTTCCATTCCAACTGGTAGAAGAGGGATTAACAAATTCTTGGAGAGATTCTAATTATTTTCCTTGAGCAATCGTTTGGCATAATAAAGGAATTTAGTTTACATATGAATTTATACTAGTTGTATCTCTGTCTTGCAGGACTTAATCTAATAATTTTGCTTTGCTTTGCTTTGCTTAACCTTCCTGGTTATATGTTTCAGGTGTCCAACGCAATGATTCACAATTTTTAAAGATTATACTCCGTTTATAGTTATTGTAAAATATTGGCTGTATTCCGTGTGCTGTACAGTATACCCTTGTAGCTTATTTATTTTATACCAAGTAGTTTGTATCTCTTAATCCCCTACCTCTATCTTACCCCTCCCCCCTTTCCTCACCTCAGTGGTAACCACTAGTTCTCTATATCTGTGAGTCTGTTTCTTTTTTGTTATATTCACTAGTTTGTTTTATTTTTTAGATTCCACATGTAAGTGATAACATACAGTATTTGTCTATGACTTATTTATTTCACTAAGCATCATGCCCTCCAGGTCCATCCATGTTGTTGCAAATGGCAAAATTTCATTCTTTTTTATGGCTGAGGAGTATGCAAGCCTAGTGTTTTTAGTCTTTTGGGGGTCTGAGAGGAGATGTAAATCCACGGGGAGGTCCTTTACCAGGAAGGTTAAGCAAAGCTCCACGTTTCCCACAACTGACTAAAGTTGTTCCATGTCTTTTCCTTTCCAGGAATGGATCTCTGAAGTTAAGCTAGGTAATTTCAGCCAACACCAAGCTCTCCACTTGGGTGGTCTAACTCTACTTTCATATTCTAATGTGTGTGTCTAAATTTTGATTCTGGATGTGGCTGTTTCATTTCTTTTGCTCAAAATTGACAAGCTGCGATGACATTATGAACCAATAGAGTAGCGGGTCCTGATCCAGTTTACTGTTTCCTAGATATAAAAGTTTAAACATTTGGGGTTTAGGTAGATGTGGAGGGCAGTCGGATGCTGACGGTAAGTGAATTCTACCCATGAGTAAATCCTGGGTGTATTTCGCTCTTTGGAGAGAATGTTGAACTCCTTGGGACCTTAGAAACGTGGAAGCATGTCTCACACTTCAGCTGAATGCTGGGCCTGTATGTTGAATATTAAACTGTGCTACTGAAAGTGAACCAAAGTGAACCACATTACCTGCTCTCCGGGCATCGATAGTCTTGGTAAAATGAAGGTGTAAATTTGGACAAGTCTAAATGATTGAGACAGAAGGAACGTTTGTCAGTGGATTCTGTTTTGTTTACTTAATCCTACACCTAACAAAAACATAACAATTTCCAGCCAAGCAGTAGTAATAACGACAGAAACAGCTGGAGGCATTTACTGGTTCATTCAACAAATGTTTAGTGGGTGCTTCCTATATGTCAAGCACTGTTCTAGACTATAGGGACCCACACAATGGATGCAGGGTTTGTTTGGGTTTATTGTGCAGGTGCTGGGAACGTATCTGATGTGACACAGGCACACTTGCATTTTAACGACCTGAGTGAAGAAAAATTTATAGCTGAATGTTCCACTGCCCCGGAAGTGTGCTCAGGAAGTGACAAATGCTTGGAAGAATATAGAGCGATCGGTCTGGTGAGGACACTTGGACGAGCGACATTTGCCTTCTTTTCCTGTGCTTCCTTCACTCTGCTCTTGTCATCTTCTTAGGTTGGCTGCTGGGCAGTTAAAGGAGGCTGTGGGTGAGTCAGTTCTGTCCTTTTGCTTTGGCACATAAAGTTCAGCTGCATGGTTCCCAGTGTATCTGCAGCAGCATCTTCATGTCTCATAGATTTTATTTCTTAATATATCTCTTAAGAGATTTTAGGATGCTAAAATCAAAACAGATTTTAGATTGTTCAAACAATTTCGAGTAGTTTAAATTTTATGTAATTTAAATTGTTGCTTAGACATTATTCCTGGGCATAGATGGCTTTTGAAATCCGTGAGTTGAAGAGAAATGTCTTCGTTTGTGACATATAGTGATTTGTTTTACAAATCTATTGAATAAGCCGAGCCAGTGTGAGTCTTGTTCTTATCTTTTAAAGGAAAGATTTCCAAAATTCAAACATGGGTTTTGAGTTAGCTCGACTGAACTTTTCCAAGAATTTTCAGGCTCTTGGGTCTACCACAAACTGTAATTTGTGAGGCTGGCCAGGTGACTTTTAATCCCATTTCAAAGTTTACCATAGCTGTACTTGAGCAGTTTGGATTTTATTATAATAAAAGGGCAAATGTACTGGGCATTTTATTCAGGCTGTTATAGTAGGGAAAACTTTCATTAATGAGGAAAGTCTCAAGGTAGAGAGAGAAAACTTGGGTTTGTCTTTTTTTTTTTTTAAATAAAATTTATTTATTTATTTATTTATTTATTTATGTCTGCATTGGGTCTTCGTTGCTGCGTGTGGGCTTTCTCTAGTTGCGGTGAGCAGGGGCTTCCGTTCGTTGCAGTGCGCGGGCTTCTCATTTTGGTGGCTTCTTCTGTTGCAGAGCACTGGCTCTAGGCGCATGGGCTTCAGTAGTTGCAGCACGTGAGCTCAGTAGTTGTGGCTCATGGGCTTAGTTGCTCCGCAGCACATGGGATCTTCCCGGACCAGAGCTGGAACCCGTGTCCCCTGCATTGGCAGGCGGACTCTTAACCACTGTGCCACCAGGGAAGCCCAAAACTCAGGGTTTTATAAAAACAAGAGGATCACCCTGAGGGAGGGTGGAGGTGGGTCTCATCTCAGAATATTCCAGAGCTGAGTGGTCTTTTGCCATTAGCCCTTTCTTTGAATACAAAAGGGTCACCAAAAAGAGGCGGTATATATTGAACTGGTCTCCTTTCCTTGGGCTTAAAGTTCAACGCTGTCAGAGCACACAGGGCAAAGTATTTTTAAAAAGGTACTGCTGATTAAAGATTTCACTTAAAAGCTTCAGTAATTAATCAGAGATGTGCAAGTTATAATTAGTGTTATTTGATCGTAATCATTTCATGATAGCTTGTCTCAGTGTGCTCATTTGATGATTTTAAGATATAAATACAGGATTTTTAAATCCTTACAATTTATCTTAAGCCAGAATTTAGGGAAATGCTGTTGTTTATTCTTCCCATCCCCCCGTCTTAAGTTAAACGTATGATTTTTCTCGGTTCTTAATTCTCTGTGGGGAGTAGTTCTATCTCGCAGTTCTGTTTGGTGGTTTTACAAATTCTAATCCCAACCCTAGTATCTACACAACCATAAATATAAAAGGACAGAGGCCAGATCTCTTAACATTTTGTTGGTCTGCTTTCATGAACTGTTTACTGTGGTTTATAGATCTAATTCTTCTGTAACTTTGGGATTCTGTTTCAGGGACTGTAGGAAGCACAAGCTGGGGAATTATTTTACATAACGATCAGGAGAAAATGTTATTATTTACAAGCTCCGCAGGGCCTGAAGGCCTTAGGGCACCAAACATAATTCAATATAGAAAACGAACCAATTTTCTTTGACATTTAGCTGTAAATTGAAATTAATTCATACAGAATACCTGAGATGAAACACTTCAGCCGTGGAATTTTGGGTACTCCTTGGCTTTCATGGTTTTGTCATTTTTGATTTAATTTCAGAAGCGTGCCATATCAACTCATTAGCTGGATAAAATTTTCCAGCTATCCACGTTTTCCTGTACTTTCTCTGTAGGTGAAAAAAAATATTTGCGTATTTAAGATTTTTATGTGTTTTGTTCCATAGGGATTGTATATTTTCTGTTTTTTGTTCCCTTGTACCTGGTCCTGCTTCTTCTGGAGTCAAAGCAAGCTGGAGGGGGCCAGGGAGGCAGTGTACTGCTGTGTGTGTGTGTGCGCACGCGCGTGTGTGTGTGTGTGTGTGGTCACAATACAATTTTTGGGAAATGGATGACTATGAAACAGCCAGGCCTGACTACTTGTGGGCAAATGACATAACCAACAGCTTACTGAGTGCCTTGCCAAGACAAAAAGGATTGAGTTGTCCCCATTGGTGGCTGGGGGATGTACTCAACTAGTACATTCCTTTCTGAGGGAAAAACAATTCGGGATCACTTTGCACTAAATGATATTAAGAAACTGCAAAATGCTTAATGGAATTGAGTAAGAATTCCTAAGCACCTCCCTTGAGTTAGGCACAGGTTTAAGGGACTTGTAGGCTGAGTCACAAAGAATGCTTCTCTCTGAGACTCTTTTTTTTTTTTCCTTCCGTTTGAGAAATGTAAGAATTAGCTATGATTCCTCAAGCTTTGTGATGCTATTCTGTTACCATGGAAGAAAATAATGTTCCCAGTCCATAAATAAATTTGAGGGCTTTGAGTTCTACAGAATTAATCCATTTCTTCATTGCGGAATTTCTCGACTTGTACTCTGTGTGGGGTATATGAAATAAACAGTTCCCCAAATTTATTTGAGCACAGAACCCCTTCTTTAATACCTGCTGATCTTACAGTCTGGGGAATACTTGTCTGAAGTGGTGTTTTTCAAATGGTAGGACAAGATTCATGGTAGGGTAGGTAAACTATGTAGTGGGTTTCGACCAGAATTTACATGTACATATACATACACACACACACACACACACACACACATACACAAAATTAGTGCATCACATATAGTGGGGTATTGTTTTCTGGAAAAAAAAAATTTTTTTTTTTCAGGATGCGAGTGTGTCCTGAAAGTTCAGAGACAGAAAGCAACATTTCAAAACAGTGTTTCTGCACCTCCTCCCACCAAAAGAAAAACAAAACAACATAAAAATACAGCCAATTTGACATGAAGAGTGCCAGTATAAACATTAAAATTTCATCTTCAAATAACAGGGCCATGTTAGCTTTATTTATTTAAAAAGCACTTAGGTAGTATTCACTATGTGCCAACACTATTGTGAACCTTTTACAAATATTGACTAATTTGATCCTCATAACAACGCTGTGCTATTATTATCCCCATTTTATGGATGAGAAAAGTGAGGAACTCGCTAGCATTCTGTCTGATACAATTAACTGTAAAATCAGAAAGTGGCAGTAATAATTACTCTAGTATGTGTAACTTTGACCTCATATTTAATAATGGTAATTAAAACCAAAAAGAGAAGCCAACCATATTATATTAGAGTTGGGATCATGCCAGATGTTCTTTCTGGCCCCATAGTAATAGAATTGGGGGAGGAAGCAATTTATGCTCAGACCCTAGAATGATCAGCTGTCTGTTTGAGGGCTCTTAAAATGTGACAGTTCCCCAAAACATGGATAAAACTTCTTCAGATATTGCTTGCCAGCCACCCCCAGTAAGGAATATTTTTGTTTTACAAGGGAGTATTTCACCAGTGTCAGGACTACTCCTTTTGTTGGTTTTGCATCTGTCTTTCCTGCGGATAGTATAAAACACTCATAAAACTAACACTTCTCACAAACTGAACTGTGTATATAGCGACATGCTGAGTTGGCTACAGCTGAGGAAGGGGACAGGGTTGAGGATACACTACCCCAAACTGTGGCACCTTGGTATGTTGAATTTTTTTTTTTATTGGAGTATACTTGATTTACAATGTTATGTTAATCTCTGCTGTACAGCAAAGTGAGTCAGTTATACATATATATAATCTTTTTCATATTCTTTTCCATTATCGTTTATCATAGGATGTTGAATATAGTTCCCTGTGCTATACTGCAGGAGTTTGCTGTTGGCATGTTGACTATTTTAAGCTCAAGGAGTATGAGAAGTGGCATTTGCAGGAAGGACTCTCTGACCTTCCCCTGAAGCAGGCTTATGACCCTTATATGCCCTGGAGGAAAGAAGCATCCTTATTTCCTAAGACACCAAGAGGAATCTGAATTAACAAGTCTTGCTAGGTTTCCCCAGTTCACTGTACCCTTTGCTCATATCCTTCTGTCCTGTCACCTTTTTCCATGTGCTCTTCATCAAACCTAATATAAAAAATGCTCAGGTTTTAGTACTTTGTTGGGTCTTCATTTCCTTACGAAGGCTCCTGTGTTGTATAAAACTTATATTTAAAAAATCTGTACCCTTTCTCCTGTTAATCTGTCTTTTGATACAGAGCCCCAGCCTAGAACTGAGCAGGAGAGAAGAAAAGGATTTTTTTCCGCCTCCTCTACAAAGGAAAGTGGCATTCTCTAAGAAAGTCAATATTTTTTTCCTCGACTGCCCCAAACCCGTTGGAAAACACTTTTTAATTTCTGAAGAGTTTATTTGATTCACTTATGAGAGAAGCTAAACCCATGAGCTTCTGACTTTATACTAGAGTTGTGGTTCCCGTTTCAGTGATGTTACACTAGCCAGTGGTTCTCCACAAGGTTGATGGCGTCTCCCAGGAGACATTTGGCAATATCTGGACACTTTTTTGATTATCACAACTGGGAGAGTGCCATTGGCACCTAGAGGCCAGAGGCCAGGGATGCTGCTTAAACATCCTGCAATGCACTGAACAGTTCCTCAGAGCAAAGAATTTTCTAGCCACAGAAGCAAAAAGTGTTAAAGTTGAGAAAACCTGCTTTGCAGCAATTAGATACAGTTCTGTATTAGCAAACCCTCTTGGTTTTAACTAGGGACAACAGAATTCAACTCCTTTGCACCTAGATTATATTAAAATATTTTTCTTGGCTACAGTTTCATATCCAGTTTCAATTTTTTTTTGGGAGGGGGAGGAATACTGCAGTGGCGAGAAGAGGTGAGAAATGGTGTCAGTTGCCAGGAAAATTGTGGTACTTAGAGTTTCTCTAATCGTTGAACTTTGGAATAAGAGGGGGCTGTTTGGGGTTTGGAATTGTGAGGTGGTGGAGCTCTTCCTCTGAAACACATGCTATGAACAAACTAAATCATGGTTAAAAATTTCAGGTTGTCCCTGTGTTGGGCAGTGTGATAAGTGCTTTGCATATATTATTTGGCTTACTCATAATATCCAATAAAATTCAAAATGTTACCCATTTTAAAGATGCAAAAGAATCTCAGTAGTAAAATAAACGGACTCCCTAATTCTTTGTTGAAACATGGCGCAAATAGTAAGGTCTTTGAGTGGACATTCCTTAGTGTTGCTTTCCTTGTGAGCTCTGCTTTGCTTGGGATAAAGAGAAGTGAGGTGTGGATAACTCTGTCCTCAGTGTGACTCTGGTGCTTTGAAACCTTCCCTCCCTGAATGGTCTTCTAGCCCAGCTTCTGGTACTTGACTACCATTGATGTGGAGGTTCTGTTACTAAGGGACAAAGGGGTAGGATTGTCAACAGGCAAATTACAGCTTGTACTACACTGATATTTCAAGGTTCCTCTTTTTTTTTTCCCCATTTAAAATTCTTCCTTCTCATTTTATTCTTCCTCTATCTCGAGAGACTATAAAATGATCCAGAAACTTAGTAATAGTTTGAACGGCCATTTATCAAGTGGCCACAGTGTGCTTACTAATGTTCAAAGAATATGAGGAATGTCAGTTTTGCTTCCAAATCCTCATTAGCCCCAAACTACTTGATACTGTGACTGCTTAAGTCTTTTTACTCCCCAAATCAATCACCCTTTCCTTTCTCGTAGGGTCGTAGATGCAGATGATACATCCCAGGGAAGATCAGAGAGGCTGGTGTGAGTGATGGAGAAGTAGGAGTTGGTATTTTATATGGCCCTGGTCACTCCTACTTAATAATTTAGATAGGCTTATCATTTCCTATCCACCATTGAAATATTTTCTCTGAAGTTAGAAAATGAGCCATATTTAAGACCACTTGACAATGTTTCTTTGGAATACTCTTAAATTATTCAGGTCTGTCTGTAATTCCAGATCAACTGTAATTATCTACATTTAGCTGTTT
This sequence comes from Neophocaena asiaeorientalis asiaeorientalis, assembly GCF_003031525.2. Lineage (NCBI taxonomy): Eukaryota > Metazoa > Chordata > Mammalia > Artiodactyla > Phocoenidae > Neophocaena > Neophocaena asiaeorientalis. The sequence continues at coordinate 572,186 of NW_020173512.1, read as the reverse complement.
TTTGTTTAGAATTAGCATTGGTGATCTGTGTGGTTATTAATTTTTTTCCCCCCACACAGCGCGTAAACATGAAAAACTGTGTGATAGTGATCTTGGTGGTAAAATGTAGTTTGTATGTTTTTTAATAATAAAGATTACACATTTTGCTATTATACTGGTCTTCCTGCCTATAGTAGTGGAAATGTGGAAACCTGCAGGACTTGAAAAAGACAGCTTAAAAAAAGGGAGGAAATAAACAGAAAGACTTCAGGTTCAACTGTGGAGCCACAATAAGTTCAAAAGAGTGTATTTCATTGATGATCTGAGTGTCCCATTCTCTGCCTGATCTATGTTAATTTCAAATGTAAATAGACTGGTTTATGTTTTTCTCTTTAGCTGCAAAGTCGGTCACAAAGGAATTACTAATGCTAGTTATTTGTCAGCTTAGGTTCTCCTAAATTAATGAGTTAAACAGGACAGGATGCAACAGCCTTTGCTGTTTACCTCCAATGCCTGCATCCTCTGTAAAAGAAAAAATATGCCCCGCCTTCTGCTACAAAGGCTGTGCTCTGCCAGCCTAAGGGAAGAAAATTTCAGTGAAGTGGTCTCATTTCAGGAAATGTTTAATGAGTCTCAGGAAAACTATAAATATATCTTATGTCAGTGTTACACGGAAGAACAAGGACATCTCAAGGCCTTGGATAATTAGGGTGTCCCGCTGCCGTTCATTACAAGCAGTGTGCATTCCAAGGGGTGCATGTTTGACACTTTGTTTTAATTTATTCCATTCAGGGCTTTAAATTGTTTTGTCTAGATTCTGAAAGGGGAAGAGTATCAAGTCTCCGTGAATGTGGCTAATGGGGAGGTTTTTCATTTTGAACAATGTCATCTTAAGACTGACTGGACGGAGACATTCGGAGGTTGGCCATCCTGTCCCACCCTCTATGTAGTACTTGAATCACCTTGAGCTGGTAAGTGAGAGCAGAGACTTTGTTAAAGGTCGTTAAAGAAGTATGTTGCAGAATTTCCCCCAAGTAACACTAGTTAATTAAGCTGAGTTGAAAGGAATTGTTCCTTTCCATGGATCAAGTTCTTTATTTCTCATGGCAACTCTGTTTTTATTTGTAACCTGGAGAATTGAAAAAAATTGTCAGCTTGAAGATTGTCTTCCTTGTATGTATTTGAACTTGAGAGTAAGGAAGATCATATTGACATTGAATATGGAATATACCTCTTAAGGTCAGGGTGTGTGGTTAAATAGTTCATCCTTAGAAGATTGTTATTTTGTTCATATTCTTTTGATTCTGGCAACTGCTCTTAAAAAAAAAACCCTAAATACATAAATAAATACAGAGTAAAAAATTGTCACATTTTGTTTTTCATTAAATTGACTGAGATCCTGACTTCACCTCTTTCTAACTCTTTTGGACTAAAGTAATCATCAAATAGAAGAATGTCCTCTAGGGAAAGTTCTTATTTAATTTTGATGTAATTTCATTCTCTGTCTCTTTGCCCTTCTTTGAATGAAACATCGCCCTTTGCAATAGCTCTTCTGTTTGTCAGAAGTTAAGTTGGAAGTAGACAAATAAGAATAATAAAATAAAAAGTATGAATTAAAAATTCTCTTTAGCAGGTGAGGGGTAGTGAGTCCTGGGTGGTGCTTATCTGAAGCAGTCCATACAGCAAACACACATCTAGACAGGTAACTCACACTGCAGAGGCTGCCCGAGGCCCGGCGGTCAGTCCATCATCCACAAATTGGCCGGCCAGGGGAGCGCTCTCAGCTTGAGACACCCTCCCTGTCTCCCTGTGGGCAGTCAGGCCACCTCCAGGAAAAAGCTGACTTCCAAACAATTTCCTGGTGAGCCAGCTGGGGAAGGAGGGGATTTCCTTAGCTGAACACTATGCACTGCCATTCAAAACAGACAAAGCTGGCGAGCCTGGGAAATATGAGGGAAAGGGCAAGGGAGATGCGACAAGGAGGGGCAGGCCGAGGTCTGCAAACTGGTGGAAAGCATTTTCAAGGTAATTGGCTGCCATTCTTTTGACAGCTCTTTGTAATCAACAACAGTCGTAATTTGCTATTGGAATTTAGATTCCAGAAAATAGGCCTTCCTCTCTTTTGCTAGTTTACTTTCCTGGTGAGACTGTCTCTCTGGTATAAGCACACGGGTGTTGGTTTGCTTTTTGTTATCTGTACAAACTGGCTCCCAATCGGGATGAAAGATACCGTCTATAGAGAAAATTAGGTGGAGAATTTTTTTTCTAATTTGAGCAGTTGGACTCAAATTTTTCTGAATTTTCTTTATTTTATTTTTGGCTTGCAAGGTAAATATAGTTTCTTCTTCGCTGTATTGATGGGTTGGCACTTTGGTGTGGTAAGCCTTTTTGTCTCTTTGCTTGCTACTCTCACTTCCGAAACCTTCTCTCTCTTCCCATATTTGCCCTTTGAAGATAGTCAAGGAACGGGACATTTTGGAGAGCCTCCCATCTGTGGCTAATCCAACAAGTTAAAAGGTACCCCACCTCCCAGATGAAAAATAATATATGTAACTACATAAGAATTGATTCGCAGTCAACCTGCTATGGATCGCAGACATCTAATGAAACACGGATGAGTTCTGATCCTCCCTTTTTTTTTTCTTTTTGGTATTTCATAATCCATCCCCTTTCTGCTACCACCTTTACAACATTTTTAGGCCCTTGGAAATCTTGTTGGCCTAGGCATTGTGTCTGTGGTACTGATGGATTATGTTGCTCCAGTCTTAAAACCCTTCCGTGGCTTGCCATTGATGTCAGGATCATGGTCAAAGCCTTTTACCTGGTCCTATGCTATCTGGCTTCTTTCTGTTTGCTAGCAAAATCCCCAAAGCTTAGTGGCTTAAAAACACAACAAACCAAAACAATAATTTATTATTTCTTATATTTTGAGTTGGCCAGAGAGTACTTGGGCTAGTTACACTTGGGTTCACTCATCTGATGTGCTCAACTGGAAGGGTGACTGAGCTCTAGAAGGTCCAAGATGGTCTCCATCATGTGTTTGGTCTTTGGTTCTAGTGGTCCACTGCGGCACCTTGGTTCTCTTCCATGTGGTCCCTTTGTCTCCATTAGGCCAGAGTGGCTTCCTTCCCTGGTGGTTTCGGAGCAGCATTCCAAAAGAGTGAAGGTAGATGTGGCAAGGTCCCTTGAGGCCCCAGCTATAGAGATCACACAGTGTTACTTTTACCACATTTATTGGTCAAAGCATGTCCCAGGCTGGCCAGAATTTAAAGGGTGAGGAAAGAGACTCCACCTGTTGCTGGGATTTGCTGCAGAGAATTTACCCTGCCAAACCATTCCACTCTCTTTTTTTTTTTTTTTTTAATAAATTTCTTTATTTATTTTTGGCCTCATTGGGTCTTCATTGCTGCGTGTGGGCTTTCTCTAGTTGCCTCGAGCAAGGGCTACTCTTTGTTGCAGTGCACAGGCTTCTCACTGTGGTGGCTTCTTTTGTTGCAGAGCATGGGCTCTAGGCCCGTGGGCTTCAGTAGTTGTGGCTCGCGGGCTCTAGAGTGCAGGCTCAGTAGTTGTGGCGCATGGGCTTAGTTGCTCCGTGGCATGTGGGATCTTCCCGGACCAGGGCTCGAACCCATGTCCCCTGCATTGGCAGGTGGATTCTTAACCACTGCGTCACCAGGGAAGCCCTCTTTTCTCCTTTCCACTTGCCCCCTTTCACTGTACATCCTAGTCTCTCACTTCTTTCAGTTGCTCAAACTCACCTTGTTTTCCAGATTTTGGCCTGAAAACGTGTATTCCTTTATTGCCTTTTCCAGTTAACTCAAAACCATACTTTAACTTCATTATCATTTAATCAGAGTGCCCTTCCTTGACAGTGTCTTAGATTTCGGAAAATATAATCCCTCTTCTCTGATGTAATAGTACCTTTGGTTTTTTCTTATCATAGCAACACTCATCATTCCCTTATCAGAATTAATTTTTTTTTTTGGCCTTTTCTAATAGACTGTAAACTGTCAGAGGGCAGGACTGGTGTCTGTCTTGTTCTTACTGGGTGTCTAGTACCCAGCACAGTGACTGGCTTCCAATAGCTGCTGTTAAATAAATGTTTGTGGAATCACACAATCAAGTTGGTGCAGATTCCATATTGGTGTTTTCTCACAAGATGATTTTGAGGTTCCCCTTGGAATACTGACCTTCCCCCCACCCCTTAATTTTTTTTTTTTTTCTGCTCAGTCCACCAATCTAGCATCAAGGAAATAGCCCAACAGAAGCAGGACTTAGTTATATAATTAGGGTGGAAGCCTTTTTCTTAGACTTAACTAAGTCATTAGAGCTGTTAAATCACTTGCTAAACTCAAATGAATGTTTGGAAGAAGTCCTACCTGTAGTGCATAAAATAGGTGGTTAAAAATGTGAACTTAAGCTAAGCTTTTGTTTGTAAAGAGTGGAGAAAGGCTTTCCCCTAGCTCAGCCACCCTATTAGTTCTTCCTTTTCTGAACCTGTATACCACTTCGAATCAGTTTGTCTTTCTAATTGCTCTCTAATTATGCCATGTGCAAGTCTCAGCTTCTCACCTGGAGTCAACTCTTTGAAGGAACAGGACTGTGTTTCATACCCCATTTATTGTCTTCACGGTGCATACTCTCATAAATAATTAATAAACCCTGGCTTAGCCAAGACATCTTCCTTCTTTTTTCTTTTACTCCAAGCATTAGATTTAGTGTTAAGAGTTTCAATGAATATATATTCTAATCTAGCCAGTTGTGGCAGACAGCCTCCAAGACACCCTCCCCCCACCTTAGCAATTCTCACCTCCTTGTATCCATGCCCATGTATAGTCTCTTCCCACAACAGATAGGACCAACAGTTGAACCAATACAGTATGGTGGAATGGCAGTGTGTCACCCCCAAGACTAGGTCATAAAAGACCTTGTGGCTTCTGCTATGCTTTTTTTTTTAATCACTTGGTCTGGGGTGAGTAGGCCAGCTGCCACATTAGGATATGTAAGCAGCCTTCAGGAATTGTCCACATGGTGAGGAACCCAGGTCTCTTGCCAACTGCCATATGAGTAAACATCTTAGAAGCAGATCCTCCAGCTTTCATCAAGCCTTCATCTCCTTCAGATGACTCTAGCCTTAGCTAACATCTTGACTGCAACCACATGACAGACTGAGTCAGAACCACCTAGCTAAAGTGCTTCCAAATCCTGACCTGCAGAAATAATAAACATTGAGATAATAAATGTTTATTATTGTTTTAGGCTGTTACACTTTGGAGTAATGTGTCACGCAGAAATAGACAACTAATATATCTGCCATTTTGCATTCTCTCTGGACTCCAAGAAATGAACATGGCCTTTGTCTGCAACAGGATTGACTGAGTTTAGCCCTGGAAAAGATCCTCCCAGCCATACATATTTACACAATATATCCAGTTATTGGGAGAAGCATAACTATAACCTTTTCTGGATGCCCTATTTTCAGTGGAAGATTGGGTTAGATGCTCCTTAGAAGCAGAGGTGGGATCGTGTCATGTTCCATATCATTCATACCTCGTAAGATTAAAACTTTGAAAAGATAGAAATGTTAACTAAATGAAGTCTGGTATAGGGTAGCATAGCATAGTGCTTTATTTAAACTTATGAATCAGCTTTGGTTTCAAGTAACAGTATAAGCAGGAAGGAAATTTATTATATAGAAAGAGGAATGTCTCATGGAATTCCAGCTTAAGGATGGCGGAGGGTCTCATAAAGGCTCTGGAACTGGAGTAGAAAATTATAAGGACTCTTATTTCATCTCTTCTTTGCTCTGAATATCTTTTTCTCTAGATGGTCTTTCTCTGATTTCCCATTTACAAGGTGGAATTTGGAAGTCCTACAGCTCCCTAATTTATAATGTGACAGTTTTATTCACACAGAGACTCTGTTCTCGGTTCCCAAGAGAGAATTTGATTGGTAGAGTCTCTGTCAGATGTCCATTCCTGAGCCAATGAGCCATCGCCCTGGGGAGGGGCTGGAGGTGGGAGGTGGGACTTTGGGGCTGCCTGGAGCATTTTCCTGTTGATTGTATAGGTATGTGGGGCCGGGCTGGGCGTCAGGGGGTCGGGGTGCTGTGTGTGTGGGGGGGATTAAGTTCTAAAGGAGCCTGTGGGACAGACGGATACCTCAAAGGTATTTGCTCATGTAGGGGAGAACCAGTTTTAGAAAACGTGATGTATTATCTCAGCTTTATGAAGCAGCAAAATCTCAGCCTGTTGTTCTACAAAACGGCAATCGGTGATAAAACCCTAAATGTAATGTCCCTTCTCTCCCTTATTCCCCCTTAGATCCTGGGTTATAAATGTTAGTATCAAGAGCTTTAGTGAGATAATAGCTAATCACCCATGCTAAAAGTCAAAATCTAAGACTATATCGATAATGTACTTTTATGACAACTATGTGGAGAGTCGGCATTCTTGGCTTTTCCAAATCATCACGTGTAACGAGTGAAGGGAGTGAGAACAAATATCCATCTCTGGTCAGTGTAAACTCAAGCATTGTCTGGGAATTTGGGCAAAATACACGTGGCAGTTTTGATGTTCTTATTTGCCACATACAACTTCGAGTCAGGATGTCTGAAATATTTCCTCCTTGAACAATATAATGAAGTAATTTGAGTAGAGCACCGGTCTCCAACAAAGCTCTCTTTGCATTGGTTTAAACAGATCGGAAGAGAAAATGAACAAGAAAATGACGTACCAGTCAGATTAAAAAGTGCAAGTTTTGGGCTTCCCTGGTGGCGCAGTGGTTGAGAGTCCGCCTGCCGATGCAGGGGACGCGGGTTCATGCTCCGGTCTGGGAGGATCTCACATGCCGAGGAGCGGCTGGGCCCGTGAGCCATGGCCGCTGAGCCTGCGCGGCCGGAGCCTGTGCTCCGCAACGAAAGAGGCCGGCGTACCGCAAAAAAAAAAAAAAGTGCAAGTTTGAGGCATTCCTCGCTGAAAAAGAGTTCGCTGAGATCTTTTGAATTGTTTCTAAGCATTTGTGTCCACACAAGTGTAGATAATTTAATGAGGTTTCTTTGTATTCCAAAATGCTTGCATTCTCAATCTCTTCATTTATCTCTGGTTTATTTTCTGGAATATTTGGCATCTCCCAGTTCCAATGAAGTACTTTTATATGTGATGGTATTCCAATGGGGAGAGGGTATTTTTAGACACAGTTTAATTAGTGTCATAAGGCTTTTTTGTGAGGGTACATATGCACGTACTCTAGTTATAGTACTGTTGCAGGAAGGGGGACCCCTTCCAGGGCCCGAGAGTGGGCTCTTGTCTAACGCTCAGAAATGAATTGTCCAAGGAGACACACATACTGATAAAACGAAAGACTTTATTGGCAAGGGGCGCCTGGGCGGACAGCAGGAGGATAAGGGAACCCAGGAGAACTGCTCTGCCGTTTGGTTCAGTCTCAGGTTTTATGGTAATGGAGTTGGTTTCCGGTTTGTCCCTGGCCAATCATCTTGCTTGGCCCGTAGTCTGACTCAGGGTCCTTCCGGTTGGCGCGCGCATCTCTCAGGCAAGATGGATTCCAGAAAGGACGACTCTGGAAGATTACCGTCTCTTCTCTCTTTTGGCCCCTCCCAAATTCTCCCGATTAGTTTTCGGCAGCACTCTGTTCCTTATCGGGACCTTCTGTGGTGAGACAACTCAGGCAAGTGGTTATCGTGGCGCCTGGCCATGAAAAGTCAACTGTAAGAAGACATAGGTGGGGATTTTCGCTGTGGCACACACAAAATTGGGGTTCAAATCCACTTTTTTAGAAAGAAAATATGTATTTTCATTTTTGGCTGCGTTGGGTCTTCGTTGCTGTACGGGGGCTGCTTCTAGTTGTGGAGAGCGGGGACTACTCTTCGTTGCAGTGTGTGGGCTTTTCACTGTGGTGGCTTCTCTTGTTGTTGAGCCCGGGCTCTAGGCTCGTGGCCTTCAGTAGTTGGGGCGCACGGTCTTAGTTGCTCCGCGGCATGTGGGATCTTCCCGCACCAGGGCTGGAACCCGCGTCCCCTGCATTGGTAGGCAGATTCTTAACCACTGTGCCACCAGGGAAGTCCCCCAAATCCACTCTTAATGGTAGTGTTTTTTGTGCCCTGGGGAATAATGCATAACCTGTTTTTTTTTTTACCCTGTAATATAACTTGAAAAGAAATTGAGCAAATACAAGAATGAAAGTGGTCTTTTCGATAAATATTTGGAGAAGCTAGTTAAAGGCCAGAACATAATTGGAAGAACCTGATGCTTACTTAAGATACAGTACGCATTTTTGTTATTCAGAGTTTGCTTTTAAAGAACTTACATTGACGTACTTTTACGTGATTTACACTCTAGGAAAGGTGTGAGGTCCACAGGGGAGTATTGTTTTTTTTGCTGATGAAGAAAACTATAACTTCATTTAATTGCTTGCCCAAGGCCACGTAACTATTAGTACGTCAAAGAATGAACTAGAACCCCGGATTTCTGACTGACCACACTTTCCATGTTACAGCCCTTTGGTGCCCCTCAGCTTCTCATGCTGAATTATTCCCCTGTGTTGGTTTGTTCTGAGGACCCCTGGTTTGTGGTTTGTGGTTTACGGTACCTTGTTTGTGAGGATTTGTTTTCATTTCTCACTTTTATAGCTTTTGCAGCATGAAAGGGTCTCAGTTAAAGAGGTAAAATTGTCCAGTATCTTATGCGGATTGCATTGAATTCTGGCTATAAATCTTTTGATTCCATTCTGGTGTGATGGTGGGGTTTTTGTCAGCTGGGGAGAGGATACTGTATGAAATGAATTTTGAGTGAGGATGAGGAGAAAGGATGAAAGAAATTATAGTATAGGTAGGTTTTCGGGACAGATGCTCTGCAAACATGTTCATTGTCACAGGCTTTTTTCATTGAATGCCCCGCCCGCTCGTTCTCATTGCATCTCTGAAAACTCCTGCTAATTGCATCATTGTCAAGGTCCTTGTGAAGAACAGAAGTGATTTCATTGTTTTGCCGGGAGGCTGGAATGAGAACACTGCAAGGTGTAGTTTTCCTTATGTAACAACTCCCATTGTTATTTTCGTATTTGAAAGGTAGGTTTTAAAAGGTGAAACTGCACCTTTTATATTTAAAAGAAGGCATTGGTTCCCTAGAGATCAGAACCAAGGAAGTTAGACCTAATGTAATTTGACAGGTATTACAGAATTTTAGAATCTTGAGGGAGAAGGAAACAATTGAATTCTGCTACAATACGCCTCGCGCATGCGCCTGTGGCAGTGTTGGGAGATGCAGACGTGCGGACAGTGGAGATTCCTGGGCTCACTGAGTCGGTGTGAAAACAATGCACTGACTGCATCTCATGTAATCCTGACAAATGATGTCCAGTTTCTGTTTAAACATGCTCCTGGGGCCAGTCTGGAGAACTCTCTCATTTGTAAGTTTGTCCTTCTGTTGCTCTTGCCCCGAATTCTGTTCTCAAGTGTAATCAGTGTTGTGCTGGTTAATGGTTATCAACCTGCTCTGGGCAGGGAGCACTGATTTGTAGTGTTTGCCAGTTTCCATTACGTAAATATTCCTACCTTGGCCAATGTTAAGTGACTAATGTAAAGATACTGAACACAGAGTTGGGAAGAGTTGCATGCAGTTGGCTTTTTGGTGTTAATACAGGTGGCTCCTTCCACCACTGAACTCCACACACAGTAAATTATCATGACTGATAATGTAATAACCATAAATGAGGATGGATAATGGTTCATTGGGAGCAAGAGTTTTAAAAGCTCTTTATACACATTATCTTATTTGAGCACCGTGATAATTGGGAAATAACTGCTATTAGTCTCCTCATTTTAGTACAGTCTCTATTCCCGAATGCTTGGGTTCTCAATCTCTTTATAGTTATCTCTGTGAAACTTGAGGTTATCCAAATATTTGGAGTGTAGTTGCTTGTAAGTGGCAGATGTCAGATTCAAACCTGTGTCTTTCAGATTCCAGAATCTGCACTTAAAATCACTATAAAATGTAAAATTAAAAAATATTTAAAATTAAAAGCTGATTGCATTTTATCTAAGCTTTCGCCTTTCTGGTGGAAGCATCCACAGTTTTAATCAAATAGTTCATCCATTAATTTAGTTTACTGAGCATCTGTATGCGTCAGGCATTGTTCTATGCACTCCTCGTGCATCCGTGAACAAAACAGTAAATATCCTCGTCCTCAGGGAGGGAGATAGACAACAGACTCATGTAAAAGCAAGGAACGTTGCATGTTAGGAGGTGAAAATGCTGTGAAACAAAATAGAACAGAGTAAGGGGGATTATGCATACTGGAGGGACTTGGGTTGCTATTTTAAATAGGGCGATAATATTCCTCATGTGGCTTAATTTTCAGACCTTTCTTTCACCATCGCTGATTGCCTTTTCTGAAAAGGACCTGCTGTGTTAAGTAGTTGTGTGCCCTGAGCACCAGGTGTGGTCAGCCAGGTTCTTGGTGCAGTCTGGGCTCCCCTCCTTTCCTTGATTTGGTCCCTAACAGGTTAGGAATGCAGCCTAAGAGTCCCTTCTCTCTCCACGTCCCATTCTTGGCTGCTGTTGATACTGTGGTCAGTCAAACCACAGGTCCTTTGCCTTGGGAATGCCCTCCAGCCAAGCCAGGTTTCCCTCATAAGATCATTTTACCAATGAGTGATTGAACCTAGAGGCAAAACTTTACATTTATCTCTGTGGTTTCTCATTATGTAAAATAACTACAGGGGTAACTTGATTTATTGGCAGATAAATCTGCATTTGTGACATCTCTAGGTCTTAATGCTCCTTGAAGCAGTGTTTTCCAAAATGTGGAATCACCCATGAAACGTGAAGGGATTGGCATTGAATGACACCATATGTTCAAGTGAGAGGGTCCCTCCCCCTTGAAGTTCAATGTCAGTGGGTGTGATTCAGTTGAGGAGACAGTGTCATTTTGGTGCCGATGAGTCTTTAATGTCTTGTAGCAGTTGCTGATGTACCTTTTCACAAAAGAAAAAGCGGTGGGGGGAGAGAGAGAGATGAACTTCAGTCTTCAAAGTTTCAGCAGATGACAGTTTTTAGCTAGAAATTAACATTCCTTTAGTTATATTCTATTTATCTTTAGGGCTGTCTTTTACTTACAGTAGATGATACTGATTTTCCTTTCACAATAATGAAATAAAATATCCTTTTAAATTAAAACTATTCATGTTAAAAATGTGTTTATTTAAAGAAATATGAAATAAATAACAGGCGGTTTTCAAGCATGACACATTATGAAGCAAAGTCTTCAAGGTCTGAAGTTTTGTTAATGTTTGTCTAAATAATGCTGCAGGATCAGAAGTGGATACAAATCCTTTTAAGAGCCCAGGTTGTAAGATAAGTAACAACATTTTAGAACTTAAAAGTATCTCATCATAATGGTCGATGTGAATAGCCATTAAGAGTGTGAACCGAAGGTCTCCTGATTTGAATCCCTCTTTTACTAGTCGTGTGGTCTTGGGTAAGGTTCTTATTTTTTTTTAACAATTAATTTGGGGCCTCTATTCCATGGTAAATATTGATATCTAGTAAAGATACTAGGATATAGCAAGGGGGTTTATTTTATTTATTTATTTTTGGCTACGTTGGGTCTATTGTTACTGCACGCAGGCTTTCTTTAGCTGCGGCGTGCAGGGGCTACTCTTCGTTGCGGTGCCCGGGCTCCTCATTGCGGTGGCTTCTCTTGTTGCGGAGCACGGGCTCTAGGCGCACGGGCTTCAGTAGTTGTGGCTCGTGGGCTCTAGAGCACAAGCTCAGTAGTTGTGGCACACTGGCTTAGTTGCTCCATGGCATGTGGGATCTTCCCGGACCAGGGCTCGAACCCGTGTCCCCTGCATTGGCAGGCAGATTTTTAACCACTGTGCCACCAGGGAAGCCCCTTGGGTAAGTTTCTTAATGCTTGGTGCCTCCTCAGTTTGCTCACCTGAAAAGTAGGTTCAAAAGTCTTCACATCAAAAAAAAAAAGTCTTCACATCAAAGGGCAGTTGTGAGGATTAAATGAGTTACACATTTAGGATAGTTATGGCTATATGAGTGCGAGCTATTATTATTATTTTTTACTTTTTTTTTTTTTTGAGGTACGCGGGCGTCTCACTGTTGTGGCCTCTCCCATTGCGTAGCACAGGCTCCGGACGCACAGGCTCGGCGGCCATGGCTCACAGGCCCAGCCGCTCTGCGGCCTGTGGGATCTTCCCGGACCAGGGCATGAACCCGTGTCCCCTGCATCGGCAGGCAGACTCTCAACCATTGCGCCACCAGGGAAGCCCTATGTTTTACTTACTTTTTTAAGAGGGTGAGGTTCTTCAATTTTTGGTGGCGGGGAGGTTCTTCATTTTTATCAGTCTAACGAATATGTTCTAGTTCTTAAAAGAGTGTTACTTAGTGTTCTAGGTAAATAGAAAAAAGAATAAGCCATATTGTGTTAATATTATGAACAAAAGTTCCTATTGTTTCCCTCCCAGCTCCAATTCCGTTTTCACTGGCCCTGGGTTGTTTATAATTGTCCTCAGTGAGTCAAGGTGGGCTTTTTTACACTAAGTCTGGGCAAGGTGCCCTTTATTGTCATTTCATGTGACCTTTCAGCCAATTCCTTATGTATAAATAACACATTAAAAACACCACCTGGATTAAGGCCTTTTATTACTTTGGTATTAAATTCCAAAGGAAATATCAAGGGCGATTCAATAGATGAGGAACTGGAAATTTAAAGGTGGACTAAATATGCGTCTGCTTTTTCTGCTTATGCCCTCTCGTGACTTATAAGTAAAATCTCCTTCTGGATTCCTGAATGAGCAGTGGGAAGTAAACACGGCAGAGACACAAAACTAGAAGCTGCGTGCCCCACGGTGAGCTGTGTAGGACTTGAGCTCCCCTAGTGATAGAAAGTGGGGAGAGAAAAGGATCTGGTGGCCAGACAAGTTTGGGAAAAACTGGAACACATAAAGCTCAATGGATTTATCTCTTTCCACTTCCATTCAGAGGGCTTTGTGTATGGAAATCCATCATGATGCTTTAAAACTGAAAATAACAGTAAGAGTTAACTTTTATTTAGCACTTACTATGTGCCAGACATGGTTCTGAGCACGTTACATGTAAAACCTCACAATGGCTCTAGGAGGTAATAAGCATGTTTATTTATTCTCATTTAATATATGAGGAAACTGAAGCTTGGAGTGTAGGATGTGGGATTTCTTAAACCTTTTCTGACCAGCGGCAGGTTTTGTGATGCACCTTGTGTGATGAGAGCCGTGCGAAGTCTGGTCTCACGCTCTAAGCACACTGACTCACATGTCGATGATTTTGGAAGTAGGATGGCCTCTCTCTGACCTCATGTTACTAGGCCTCCTGCTTTCTGCCCAGGAAATGATGGCTTCTCTTAGAATAGCCACGTTATATAGATTTGTTTCCCAATGATATTCTTGCTTGATTGGAGGCTAGAAATTCTGAAAGTGTGAGACTCAAAAATCTTAAAGTGACAGGTTTAATTTTCCAACTTTACAATCTCCTGGTTGGGGAGAACAGATCCCATTTCTGCAGACCAAACTTTCTTAATTTCAACATTTTAGTAGCTTCTCTTGAAGGTGACAACTTGCTATGGGGAAATGGAAGACAGCTTTGAATAGGGCCTGTGGTCCTACCTGAGTCAAATGAAAGGGCATCTGATTAACAAAGCGTTTAAATCCTCCTGAAGTTAAGAGAATGAAAAAAGCTATATTTTTCATCATGGTTTTAAGTGCACATCAGTTGGTGAAGAGCCGAAATGGCATTTTGACAGATGGTCTTCGTTTCAACTATTTATACCTTTCCTTGAATTATTTCAGTATTACACAAGTGACGAAATCATGTTGGCTAAAGTACTGCCTCTGCTCCCCTAGACAGTTGAGTGTAGTATGTAAAAAAACTCTTCCAATATTTCCCATTACGCTTAATGTAAAATCCAGATTTATTAATGCTGCCTGCAAGATCTTGCCCCTGTCCTCTACAGCTTCAGGGCTGACACCAGTTTTAATTGCTTCTTTGTGGTAATGAGAAAATAACGCTCTTCTGGTCAGGCTGTACATATGGACAGGGTTGCACTTTAGCTCACAAATGTTCTTCGGCCAGGTGCTCTTGGGCAGTACACAGCCTGCACAGCTGCACATGACTGGCCACCTCATCTCATATCCCCCATAGTATCTTTTTTGTTTACTTGGTAATTGTCATCTCACTTAAACTAAGAACAAGCAAAATGCCAAGTACCCAGTAGGCTGTTTATGATGTTTATTGTTTATGTTTATTGAAAGCAGGCTTGACAGTTGCATTCATGAGTGGGCTCATGGATACCTATGGAATGGATAGAACAAGCATAGGTCTTACATGGAAGGATTAGGAATCTTTTACCTGGGGCATTCGAACCTGGGATCTTAGAATCAAACTTGCAGGCTGGTATAGAATAATCAAGTTTTATCCAGGTGCTTCTCAACCCTTAGGGAGGCTGTATTTTGCACATTTCTTCTGTTGTGAATCTCTTATATTTGACATAACCAGATGTTCTTGCTATCAAGAAAAAGTGTTAATGTTTTCTCATTATGTGCTGTGCTATCAGAGCTCATCGTAGATGTACGTAGTTGCAAGCTTGGGCTTCCAATGACAGTTGCAGGGGACTGTTAATACCCCAGTGGTTGATATTTGACACTGACCTGGTGGTCTTCTGACTGTTTCATATTGCTGTCTCTCCTTTTCCCAGACTTTCTTTGGGATGCAATGCTATTTTGAATCATTACATCCTCTTCCCAGATGTATTGGTTTCCTAGGGCTACCATAACAAAGTATCACAAACTGGGTGGCTTAAAACAACAGAAACTATTCTCTCACAGTTCTGGAAGCTAGAAGTCTGGGATCAAGGTGACTCCAGGGCTTTGCTTCTTCTGAAGGCTCTGGGCAAGAATCGTTTCTTGTCTCTTCCTAGCCGCTGTTGGTTGCTGGCAGGCCTTGGCATTCCTTGGTTTGTAGGTGTATCATTCTGGTTTCTGCCTCCCTCTTCCCATGGCTGTCTTTCCTCTGTGTATCTGCGTGTCCACTCTCTTCTTACAAAGACACCAGTCATATTGGATTTGGGGCCTACCCTAATCCAATCTGACCTCATCTTAAATAATAATACCTGCACAGATTCTATTTCTAAATAAGGTCACCTGAGGTCCTAGGTGGACATGAATTTGGGGGGCTTGCAGACACTAGTCAACCCACCATTCAGGTCTTTCCTTGGCTGCTAGTCTGTGAGTCTAAGTCTAGGCACTGCTGTTCTTTGTGTGACCTGGTGCGTGTCATGTCATATTTTAGAAGCTCAGTTTCTGTAGAAGGGCACTAGTAATAGTACTTGTATCTTAGGAAGTTTTCAGCATTAAATGAGATGATGCAGAGAAACAGTGTAATACGTAGCCAGCACAGGGTAAAGCATTTACTACACTCTTATTGTTATTCTCTTCTTTCATATCTAACCTGAACTTAAAGGTATTTTCTAAAAAAAAATTTTTTTTTTTTTACTGTTTTTCGAAATCCATTCTGATTTTCTTCTGTGTTTCTCTAATTTTTATTAGTAGGTTGCATTCACTTATTAGTCTTTTAAATTGATTCTTCTAGGACTGATTGGGCATAATGATTACTCCTGGGGGTTGGCCAGGGATGTGTTGCAAGAGAGGTAATGGTATCTGCATTGATTGGAGATTATTCCAATCTGGTGGTAAAGGTTTTAAGAAAGTTGTACACCAAGGCTCAAACACAGACTTTAAAATTTAATTGTCTTTTCAAGTCAAATTTTTCTGATTGCACATTGGCTTGAGCGTATATCATGTGGTAGGGTTCTTCCAACTTGGCAAAACCACATTACATAATTTCTGCAGCGGGTTGAAATGGTAATAAAAGTCAAAATCATATGTTTGCATTTTTAGTGCAATTATAATTTGAACTGAACTTATTTTGGCAGTGGAGTAGATTATAAGTATAAAATTGCAGCCCAATTCCATTTTGTACTTAGCGAATGTAAATGTTGTAATATAAATTAAAACCCATGCATAATCACAAGGGATAATTCAATTTAACATTAATTTTCATTTTCTTCTGAAATGTCGAATTGAATAATTGTTGTTAAGTATCTTTTTGAGAAGGGTCGAAATGGACTAAATTTAATTATACTGTAATGTTTAAAAAATATATAAGTCCCAGGAGAGAATGAGGTTTATAAATATGGAGTGCGTTGAGGTGATTGAATCTAAGAGAAGAGAGATCAGGTTTTCACCTGACCCATGTATTATAGCTTAAAAAGAGATAGTTCAGGATTAGAAATTTATGTGGTGTTTGTATGTGACTGTCAGAATTTGATGGAAGATCCAATATGTTTTGTTCCACACGGCTTAAAACTAAAAGGAAGGTAATTTTAGAACCACTTGTTCTTGAATATCACTGTGTCTTTAATGACTATCACAGAGGTATTATAGAAAATGAGGGCAGAGCCTGAGGTATTTAGTTGGAAGAAAATAATATGCAGAAAGGAGGTGGAAACCAACACTTTGAATGGGCAGACGGCTAATTTTTGTAAATGAACTTCAGTTTGTTTTCTGTGGACCTAAGAGATGTGAACAGGACTATGGCAGTAATTGGTGACTTGTGAAGCTTCCTGTAATGAGATGTGGCCACTTAGAAAAATGGGTTGCTCATTGGCATCTGAGCTCTCCAAGCCCAGCCTGGGTCATTCCAAGCAGAAGTTGTGAATGGACCCAAATATTAGATGAGAAGTTGGACTAGGTGACCACTAAGATCCCTGTCATTCCTTAGTTTCCAGGAATTTTAAGCAGATGACCATTGGATACAATTGAAAAATTTAAAGGGGACAATATAATTGAAGATCTAGAATATTTTGCTAAAAAAGTAGAGTTTTGATATACAAATGAGTAGCTGGATACTAGGGAGGAGGCTAAGAGTATGTATGAGGAAAATTATTGCAGTAGTATTTAGTGGTCATTGTCAGCAAAGCCTCAAATGGGGGAAATTGTGTTTTTTTTTTAACTTGGCAGTATGAGAGAGGTGTGGAGGATGGAGAGAGAGAGAGAGAGAGAGAGAGAGAGAGAGTGTATGAATATGAATGAGAATCTATCCAAGTTCCCCTCTGTATTCCTTCTCTTGTTTGTATAAGTGTTTTGGGGGTTAAAAAATGGAAAATTTGTAAAAAAAAAATGGTGAGTTCTTATGTTGTACACCTGAAACTAATATCATGTTATATATCAGTTTTACCTCAATTAAAAAAAAAAGAACTGGAAAGTTATGTTGTTATTACATATATAGTTTCAGAATGAGAAGTCAGCATTTTATCTCCTGGGTGGGAAAGAAAATCTCTAAAATCAATGATATTAATTCATTCGTCTCCAGAAGAGATGCTGATGAAATTCTGTTGAGGAAGCGTCATGAAAACGGATCGTCTTCTCAAATCAATGTTTACCATATTACCTGATTCCATGTTCATTGAATCCCCAGTCGACCTGCTATTGCTGTCGGCCAGAATAATATGGGATTCAAATTTTATGCCCTTTCAGCTAGTGTTCATTTTGTGTTGGTTGATTTATTTTTATTTTTTAGAAAGTGAGGATTATTATCCTTCAGAAGAACAGATCTCTCTGGGATATTATTTAACTCTTTAGTACTTTTATTTTGTTTTTTTTGTGGTACGCCGACCTCTCACTGTTGTGGCCTCTCCCGTTGCGGAGCACAGGCAACGGACGCGCAGGCTCAGTGGCCATGGCTCACGGGCCCAGCCGCTCCGCGGCATGTGGGATCTTCCTGAACCGGGGCACGAACCCGTGTCCCCTGCATCGGCAGGCAGACTCTCAATCACTGCGCCACCAGGGAAGCCCGTAACTCTTTAGTACTTTTAATAAGCGTTCTCCTTATGTGGCATCTGTTTATTGGGGGGACAGTTTGAAGAGGAGAAAACCATTTGAAATATTCTGATTTTAAGCAAACATTAATTTTCAATTCACATGTCTATCCACCAAGCAATAGGATGAAAGCAATTTATTTGTTGCAAATAAATCAGTTGAAGAATGTTGTGGAGCTAGATGTTTGTACAGATTCTCAAAAGAGTATACTGTGTAGGTGAACGTTTCCTACTCCAGATTTTTAATCAAGATAAGCAAAAGTAAAGAGTGCATAGGGGAAGGCTTCTCTGGTGGCACAGTGGTTAAGAATCTGCCTGCCAATGCAGGGGACACAGGTTTAAGCCCTGGTCCGGGAAGATCCCACATGCTGCGGAGCAACTAAACCCGTGCGCCGCAACTGAGCCTGCGCTTTAGAGCCTGTGAGCCACAACTACTGAGCCCGTGTGCCACAACTAGTGAGACTGCGCTTTAGAGCCTGTGAGCCACAACTACTGAGCCCGCGCGCCTAGAGCCCGTGCCCCACAACAAGAGAAGCCACCGCAACAAGAGGCCTGCGCACCGCAACGAAGAGTAGCCCCTGCATGCCGCAACTAAAAAGAAAGCCTGTGTGCAGCAACGAAGACCCAATGCAGCCAAAAATAAATAAATAAATAAATAAATAAATAAATAAATAAATAAAAGTCAAAGGTAAATTTTTGGTGACCATTAATATACTCACCTTTATCAAAAGATAAGGGTATACAATGAAGAGTAATTGCTCCCTCGGTCAGCTGGGTTCCCCTCACCTCCGCCAGTGGGCTTTCCTTGAGGTAATGACAAGGTGTATATATGTGTATGTGTGTGAGTTATATATATATGACATAAATGGTAATTTTATACTTAATTTTGCATCTAGCTTTTTTTACACTGACAGTACTCTTTGATTTAAAATAAATTAAAGCTTGATTTACTAAGCTCTGAGCCTCTTGCTTCAAGGTTACTTAATTATTTTTAGAATTAAGGAAACACAAATGAACTGGGATGTCTGTAGGGAGGAAAGCCAGGAAGCAGAAAATACCATTACTTACCTGGTAGTCGTCATTTTACCAAAGCTAAGAGAAGGCAGTTTTCAGGAAAGCATATGGAATATGGCTCGTGGTGGAGCTACGTGCCACTTGAAGGATACACGTGGATAACCCACAGGGATGATTCACTACCAGTGCAGCTGTAAACTTCTTTTAATTAGGTAGGAAGCACCTGGGTGTTATTACTTCATCATTTTTCCTCTTCCCAGTCCAGTTACTTCAGGGATTAAAAAAAGAAAAAAACCCAACAAGTTGGAATTTAAATTTTTTGTAGGGGAGAGTGTTCAGAACACACAGAGTGTTCACTGTCTAAAAAAGGGCAAGTTTACAGGTCATCTGCTGGAAGATGAGGTGAGAATAGTAACATTAATGGGTGTGAATTTTGGAGGACAAACGACTGTGCACATTGCAAGGTGTTTGGCAGGGAGCTGTGTATTAGCATCCTGTGTGTGTTTGGATTTGCACTTGTGATTTGTGTTTAAAAATATTTAACAGAGGGCTTCCCTGGTGGCGCAGTGGTTGAGAGTGCGCCTGCTGATGCAGGGGACACGGGTTCGTGCCCCGGTCTGGGAAGATCCCACATGCCGCGGAGTGGCTGGGCCCGTGAGCCATGGCCGCTGAGCCTGAGCGTCCGGAGCCTGTGCTCTGCAGCGGGAGAGGCCACAACAGTGAGAGGCCCGCGTACTGCAAAAAAAAACAAAACAAAACAGAATTAACGCTAAATGTGTACAAGCTGTTGTTCAAATTCTAATGGCACTAGTATTTTTTAATCTCCTCTGGACCGTGGGCATTTCCCTGAGGTGGCACTGGCATCTTTCCATGACTTCTGGAAAGTGACTGAGATTGTTCACACGATTAGTAGCTTCTTCCAAGGGGCTGATCAGCATCCTTTACCTAACAGTTTGCCTGTGAAATTTACTCTATCCCCCCATGAATTGTTCTAAACATCACTTGTAGTAGTAACTGAAATATACTTGGTAATAAAAATTATTAACTATCATTAAATTGGGTGTGTTGACCTGAAATGAATATATTGCCAGATACTTCTCCAGCAAAGATGGGTTTATTTGGGATCAGCAGAGAATTGCTGTTTGGGAGTCTGCAACGTTGGCAAGCCTTCTGCAGTTTCCCTCTGCAGCAAGGGAAGGAGACCACATTAATAGAGGGGAAAGGAAGTTGGGGGAGGGCTAAGGTAAACAAAAGAGTCCATGGCTTTTCATTGGCTGAGTCCCTGCCTGGAAAGAAGAGTATTTCTTCCTTCCATTGGGCTCTGCTATTGCAACAGGGCATTGACTCAACTCTATTTAATTGAAGTTTCTCTTTATTAATTTTCTTACAAATGCCTGCTGTCTGCTAAGAGTGTTATAAATGTATTCTTGTGTAACCTACACTACTACCCAGAGGGGCTGGTATTGTCATCTTTATTTTATAGATGGGGAGACTAAGGCTCAGAGAGGTGACACCTTGCCCGAGGTCACTCAGCAGGTGACTGTAAGGCGTTCACCTCAGTTGTGCAGTGTTGAAAACCTATTATATTTGTCTATACACCTTGCAAAAATTCGTCCACCATAAGCAAATTTATTTGACACATCTGGGTTGACACTGTGTTCTCAACTTGGCAATTTGCGAATTTCATATGTTCATCAGGCATTTGTAGAAGAGGAGCTTAAAATCCTCTTAAGGACAGTGGGTCTCCCAGAGGTTTCAAGCCAGCAGCCTGTGGGCTGAATGTGGACTGCACCTGTTATGTTTTGTTTTGGAAGGAGAAGGGGAAGGAAAGCCAGCGCTGTGTTTTAATTGAATTGAACATGAAAGTCTTGAGGCTTATATGTGCTCTCAAGTTCCCCCTTAGTCCGTAACTCCCTATTTCCTTAGGCCCTGCCTGCGTCACTCGTTAAGGTTATCTGTATGGCTCCTGATGGCATCTGAATTTGTGATTGCAGAAACCATTAAACCAGGAAGTATGCCGGTTAGGATGCGTTCATTTGTGGGTTCAGATTACTTAACAAATCCATTTTTGCCCTGAAATAAACATTGCTAGTATTGACATTGCTCTCTATAAGACAATGGATAGACTTTATTACCAATTCACTGTTAACATTTTTCACAGAAGGCCCTTAGATGGTAGAATTTCCCACCTCATTTATGTCTGCTGACCTGTGTGGATAGAGTCATATGGTGCATCTTCTGAAGGCTGATGTTTGGTTGATTAGAATAATATGCCCCGAGGTGAAGTTTTTCATAACTCTAAATCTCTTGAAGAAAAAAATGAAAGCAAGTTGGTTGTTCAGAAGCATTAGGAGAGAAAGGAGAGTCTGTGGTTCTTTTTTCTTTTTTCTTCTCCTCCCTCCCTTTCTTCCTGCATTCCTTCCTTCCTAATTGACTCTCCAGTTTTAGTTTTATTTATTTATTTTTTAACATCTTTATTGGAGTATAACTGCTTTACAGTGGTGTGTTAGTTTCTGCTTTATAGCAAAGTGAATCTCCAGTTTTAGACGAATTGCATTCTGGCCCTATATGAGTGTCTTCTACATTATCAGTAATGTTCAGGAACTTAGCACTCCTCGAATAGGATGAAGGGAACCTGGGATACTGGGCCAGTGGCAGAACTTGCCTCCCCCATGCTGCTATTTATGTACATTGCTGTGTGTTTTGACAAAAGGTCTTTTCCATGTATTTCCATCTTTATTTTCTGCCACATTTTCAGTGTGTTTCCCATGAAATTCTTCCCCGTGTTTTCCATGAATTCATTCCCTGTAGGATGCCCCGTATGAATAAGTTTGGGAAATGCTTTTTATTTCAACACCTACTCAGGGGTTTGAAATGCATACCATGTCAGATGCTCTGAGCAGTACCATATTCAAGGAACATACTTTGTTTTGCCTAACACAGCATTTCCCAAACTTAGTTGACCAGAGAACGCCCTCTGGAGCCCATCCTTTCTGTATGTCACCTCCCTGTCCTCCAAAGCTGCTTACATGTACCTATCAGCTTTCTGCAGAACATACTTTGAGATTGCCTCTTAGTAGAAGTTGCCTAAAAGCATGGAGCCATGTTTTTTTTGGGGGGGCGGGGGGGGAGGGAGCATAATCCTGATTCCATTTCAGTGGATTTATTTTGTGAAATGCAAGTTTGTCAAATATTAATAATTATTAATGAAGAATTGAACTTCATAGCTTGGGAGTATTTAAAATGATTATGCTAAATAAAAGCTATGTCTTTCTTCATGATATCTGGTCGGTGGATTGCTTGATGACATGGGGACTGGGTTTCTTTCTATTTTGGTGACTCGCAACTAATCCGATCCTGCAGTTTATAATACACTGGACAAACTTGTCTGAATGTCAACTCATTTGGACCTGCTTGGCCTCTTCTGGGCATATTTGTTAATATCTTGTCATGGTGGTAAATCTTTCCCATGTAAAATGCTTTCCTTTGATTCTTATAATAATCCTGTGAGATAACAGAAACATATTTCCCAATTTTATTAAGGAAACTGGTTCTAGGAGATTAAGTCACTTGTTTAGGATCTTATGTTGAGTTAGTTCAGTGAATTAGCCTTTCTAGCTGCATGTCTGCATTCCCCAAACTCACTCTACTTTGTGTATGATTTGAAAAAATACCTTTATGTTACCTAATGTTTTTAAAGCCTAAAGTCAGAATTTCTTACTTTTTGCCACTTGTTTATTGGACAAAACAGGGAGCCCAAATAAAACCAGATGTGAGCTGTTTTTAACCATGCCCCAATGGTAGTGATCCATATGTGAATTACGCACTTGTAGCTAATTTGTAATCCCCTGCTGGGCTCTTCCCAGCTTCTCTATCTGCTCTTCTGTCTCTGTGCCCCTGCTTTGGCTTTGTCAGAGCAGCATACAAACCAACCCTAAAGTCTGAGGACATTGTATATGTGATTTAGGATGCAGACATCTTTCTTTAGAGAACAGGATTTTTTTATGTTTAGCCGAAATAATGGATTGTTCCATTTAACTCTAAATAGTTTTCAAGACAGGGCTTGTGGACATTCAGATTGGCAGAGTTTTTAAAACCAGACCTAAGAGAAGATATGGGTTTGGTCATCTGTAGCCAGTTAACAAAATAAAAGTTCCCAAGATACAACTATTTTCATACCCATTGCCTCCTCCCCCTCATCAAATTTTATCACCAGTGGTTGGGAATTTAGGTTTTTGAGGGTACACGTGGGTTTAAATCCTGGTATATTCATTCCGTAGCTGTGTAGGTCTGTTCTTAGGCAAGGTAATCTCTTTTCAGCCTTAGTGTACTCATCTGTTAAATGGGATAACACTGCCTATCTTGTGTGGATTAAATGCAATAATGAATGGTGGGAATAAGTACTTAGTAATGGTAGTTGAAAACTATCACCTTCTAGGTGGAAATTCAATGCTGGAAAATCACAGGTCAGTGGGCTACAAAATTTTGCTTTTTAATTTTATTTGGAAAAAGAGTAAATAAAAAACAAGAGTACAAGATAGGACTCATAAAAGCTATGAGGAGGGAGGGTCATGGTGTTGGGTAGCATTGCGGGACTTGGAAATTATCAGAGACTGAGTTTTGGTACCAAGGTACAAGAATGATCTTGGCAAGCATGTGAGTTGGTATATTTTGGTTGCAAGCAGCAGAAAATCTGCACTGAATCCACTTTCAGCAGAAAATACATTTATTAAAAACAAATAATAGAGATGTGGAGTAGCCTATGGAGTCTGACTGGCACCTGAAAAGTAAAGGTTAGGAACTGGGCACCCCCAGGGCTGCTAGATGAAGGAGGTGATACACCGTCTCTGTCAAGCGCCTCCTCAAGGATGAATCATCTCTGACCATTTTCAGTCATTTTCTGCTGGAGAGTCAGATGGTCTGGCTTGAGTAAAATGCCCACATAGAACACCTTGACTGGTGGTTCCACTCAACCGGAGTCAGTGAAGAAAGGATCCTGTCCTTCAACAAAATTGGATTGCTCCCACCAGGAGCAGGGAAAAATGGATGCTGGGTAGCAAAATCTACCATGTATGAAGGAGACCTGAAGGTAGAAATCCATCCGTGATGTTGGATAGATGATGAGCAGAGATTTGACAAGACAAAGACCTTTACATCAGGAGGATGTTGGGAAGGAAAGTTGGAGAGCAAGTTTGGGATTACGTCCTGAGGGTATTGGGAAGTCTTGGTACGATTTTGGTGGAGGTTGAGGGTCACATCTTGTTTTTACAGCAAGATATTATAAATAAATAGTTCTTTAAAAAGGAACACTGACTCTTTCCTTAGATTAGTTTATTATTTTTCCTGGCTACCTCAGACCTCCACGTCCCCCATCGTATTAGTTTTTCCATGGTGCTGGCCCAGCAACCACTTTAACATATAAATGAGAAAGACACTCACAAATGGTGACATGCTTTTTTGGTGTTTTTCACAGGCTTATTTTCAAGGGTGTTTGATTTTCCTCTGGAATGTGCCGTTGACAGACTTGTATATTGTCAGCACAGTATTTATTGTCATTTTCTACATATTTGCTTTGAACTAACTGGTATAGTCAGCTCTCTGTATCCACGCATTCAACCAACCACAGATCAAAAATATTTGAAAAAAAATTCCAGCAAGTTCCTAAAAGCAAAACTTGAATTTGCAGCACATTGGCAACTATTTCATAGCGTTTACAATATACTTACAACTACTTGCATAGCATTTACATTGTATTAGGTATTATACGCCATCTCAAGATGATTTAAAATATATGAGAGGATGTGCACAGGTTATATGCAAGTAGTGCACAATTTTATATAAGAGACTTGAGCACCTGTGGATGATGATATCCACAGGGGGTCCTCGAACCAGTTCCCCCAGCAGATACAGAGGGATCACTGTACATTCTTTTCATGGGGATAAAAAGTCTCCTCCCAAATTTGACATTCCCAGTTATATCTAACTCTTAACAAAGGTATTCCTTAAGTCTTTAAATTAATAGCCCAAACTACTCAAACTATTTATTGTTTTATATTCAGTTATTCAGTGTAATTTTTGCCAAACACAGACATATGGTTATAAGAACTAGCATTGTGTTGATATTATCTGCGTTTGCTTAAGTTTTCCCAGTTATATCTAACTCTTAACAAAGGTATTCCTTAAGTCTTTAAATTAATAGCCCAAACTACTCAAACTATTTATTGTTTTATATTCAGTTATTCAGTGTAATTTTTGCCAAACACAGACATATGGTTATAAGAACTAGCATTGTGTTGATATTATCTGCGTTTGCTTAAGTTTTCCCAGTTATATCTAACTCTTAACAAAGGTATTCCTTAAGTCTTTAAATTAATAGCCCAAACTACTCAAACTATTTATTGTTTTATATTCAGTTATTCAGTGTAATTTTTGCCAAACACAGACATATGGTTATAAGAACTAGCATTGTGTTGATATTATCTGCGTTTGCTTAAGTTTGGAATCCCCAAATCTCTGAAATAAAGCTGACAGCGGCTCCTTTGGGAAGAGGTGGACTGTAGAACATAATTTTGACACCAGCAGTTCATTGATGGTGTCTTTGCAGGAAAAGAGATTTTATACATGTGAATACAGTTTGAGGGTCGCCTCATGGGGAGGGGAGGTTTGTGAGCAGAAAGCATCCTCTAACAAGAATTCACATACTCTACTTGGAAGGAGTCTCACTTTAACTTGATTCCCAGTTGTGTACAGGGTTGGCATTATAAAATTGGTTATTTTCTCAAAGCTGGGAGTCATCCTCTTATATTTTATATAAAACCATAAACCTACCATTTTTATTAAAAAATTGATCTGCATCAGCATAACATACTAGGGCATGAGCAGACTTCTGAGTTTCAGCCCCACTGTGTTGCACATGGAAATGAAGGGCCTGTGAATGGTCCTTATGGCTAATGACCAGGAGAATCCTCTAATGATAAGACACACTGGAAAGTTGCCCTGAGGACAGACGTTGGAAAGAGTGATCAGAGTTTTTGGGAGCGGAAGATGGCCAGAGAATCCTGATATATACCTAATGTTGGACACCTTAGTTATCAGTTTTTTCTTAGCTGATTTTTGCAACCTAACCTATTTCCTAGAGGGAGCAATACAGCTGATAATTTGTAGCCACAGTTAAAAAGTTATTTTAGAAACATTAGGGATTGTGGAGGACAGTATTGGCGGAGGGAAGCGTGTTAAACAGCAGGAAGAAGAGGTTGTTTTTTTGTTGTTTGGTAGAAAATTTCTGTATATACAGCCTTTGCGTGTCTCTCTACCCGTACAATAGTAGAGCTAGCAAAATAGTCAATATTTGCTGTCTTCTGTTATTTTGAATTGACTGACAAGAATTTTTCCTTCAGGGTATGTTTGTTTATGAAATGTGGCATCTGGTTCATTCATTCTGTGTTAACTTTGATTCTCTCTTTTCTTTTAAATTGTACAGAGTTTACCTGTCCAGTGAATGAATAAGAATCTCTGATAGTCATAAACGTGAGGGAGAAAGTAAAATGGTAAGCTAATATCGGGTGATAGGGGGTGGCATGAGACAGTGTAATCCTAGTAGGCCTCTTGGAGGAAGTGATGCTTGAGTTGGAATATTGAGCCCAGCCAGGCACATGGATATTAGGGAAAGAGTTCCCTGCAGAGAGAATGGCAAGTGTCAAGGGCCTGAGGCAGGAACAAGTCTGAAAAAGCCACTGGATGTTTGAGGAAGGAAGTTGGGGTGAAGAAGGAATAGTTTGAAACAGGCTCCAAGGACACTGACAGTGAAGTTACCCAGAAGGATGAATCGTGACTGTAAATGAGGATTCAGGGCTGGGCAACGTGAAAAAACAGGGCTACTGAAGACTTCAACCTGAAAAATGTCAATGTTTAGTTGGCCACTTTCGGAGAGCAGAGTATTCCAGATTTTAAAACGATTTGTGCTTTTGCTTTTAACATCGCCTCTGTACTTTCATAATTGCTTATGTTTCAGTAGCCGAAGCTTGACTGGCTGAGCCGTTACAAGATTTAGGAGGGGGCGTGGGAGTGAAAGCATTTTACTGGTGGTGACCTTCAAAAGATTTGGCACCAGAGACCTGAGTTTGAGTCTTACTTCTGTCACTGACAATCTATAGGACTTTGGACAAGTAACTTCATCTCACTAGACCTCAGTCTGTAAACAGATGGTGATATACACCCAGTAGGGTTTTCTGCAGGATGAACAGGAATAACATATAAAGTGTTTATTGTTAATAATATATTTTACAGCATATTTAAACCAAACGGAAGTAAGCAGTAATATTCTTAGAAATTAAAAAAATCTAAGGGCTTTCTTAGGCAGTAGAGTGACTAAAGCTAATACTGTATTTCTACTTGAGCTATTTCTTTTTAAAAATCCTTAAGCTTCACCAAGCCGAGCTTGTTCTGGTGTTGTTTGTTTTATGTAAACAAGAAGCAAGATTTTTCTCACTGAATTTGTGGGTAGATGCTAGAGACAATAGGGGAATCTCATTTTTCTCACCACGGCTCAGATGCACGGCTCAGATGCAGAAGTACATTCTCAGTACATTCTCCTTTTTAAAACTTCCTGGGAAGACCATGGCCTTTGGTTTAGATCGTGTTTTAACTTTTCTTTATCTTACCCTTGAGAGAAATGCATTGACTTTCGTGGATACTGAGGAAGGCAGGAATGGGCCCGGAGCCTGGGGGACTGTCCCCTCCAGGGAAAGACAAGTACTCACCACATCCCTCTTTCCCTCCCCATAGCATAGCCCTTGTGCTACAATTAGCCAGTCGTCTTGCTGTCCATCATACGGGGCTGAAATCCCTCCTTGCTTCTTCTGTCTGCCTGTGTAATCCTAACCATCTTTAAGCCCCACCCCTAGTGCTTCTTTCTGCTCAAAGCCTTCACTTGCTCTTCTGAGCCTCCCTCATCTCTCCCATCCTTTCATTAATTTTAGACCACGAGTCTCCCATTCCTCATTTAGTCCTGGTTCAAGCCATACATTCTCTTTATGGTTGGTTGCTATCATTTCCAACATGTGCTTTCATGATAGCAGCATATTTTCAGGGAGAAGAGTGACACACCTCTCCATTATTAGGTAATGCAAAACACATGTTCCAATATAGGGACGTTAAAAAAAAAAACCAAGTGAACAAATGCAAGGTTATTTTTTAAAAAGGAAATACTTTAATTGTGTACAAACCACCCCAGAAATTCCACTTTTTCAGCATTCTAAAAGCACTGCAAGAATGTTTCCTTGTACCCAGAAGCAGCAGAAAAAAACCTGTCAGAGGACAAGTCTGTCCTGATCTTTGTGGTGTTGCTGTTTGGTTTAGATATGCAACTGTTTAGTGCTGTATAGTGTAAGGTGAATGGTGTGCAGTCCTCAACTAAGTTGTTAGACTGTATTTTGTTCCTTTTCTGTTCCGTCTGGATGGTGCTGCTCTGAACATGGGCTCTGTAGACTCATGTCAGGGTGCAGACTGTGTTTTAGTCACTGATGTATAAAGTTATAGATAGAGAAATTGAGAGTAAGCATTTAGAAATTTAATAATAATGGCACAGAGCAACTGTACATCACTTGAGTTTAGTAATAAAAAAACTTGAGGCTTTTATTTTGTACACATTTTCTTTTTCTGGTAATTCACTTTTATTGGGTTTGGATGCTTTTGGAAACAAGAGACAACTGGTCCTTCCCCGCAGAATGCTTGAGAAGCAGTTCTCTAAAGTGGTGGTTAAAACCCTGGCCGCAGAGTAGCCTCACGTGAGGGAGCTTTTAACGAAATCCCCACACCGGGGGCTATACTGCATATCACTTAAATCAAAATCTTGGCGATATAACCCAGGCATCAGTATTTTCTTTTCCTTTTAAAATAAGTTTTAAAGCTCCCTTTATTGTAATATGGGGTCACGGTTGAGCTCCCCTGTGTGGAGACCCTGACATTTTGCTGAGATGTTTGTGAAGACTTGTTGATCCTCATAAAAGATGGAAAGTCTTCAAGGTGAGGCCTTTTCTTTGCCTGTTACCTGATTTAGCTTTGTCTCAAAATGCTGTACAGAGAGGAGCTAGATGGGCTTGGGGATCAGCACGTGGCCCTGCCCTCGGGGAGCTTCCAGTCTCGTGGGGGCAGGGAAACAGGCTGTAAAACAGGCTGTGAATCTGTAGGGGGACAGAGTCTGCCACCCCAAAATGTGTCTCTTTGGCATGAGGGTAAATTTAGGCTGATTATTTTTAAGAAACAGAAGACTCAAGAAGTGTTTCTTGTTATTTCCCTTTAAGTGCCTAAAATTATTTAGATAAAGGGCCTCTTCCTGGGATAGAGATATCACCAGACCTGTCTACAAAGAATACGGGCTCTGTGCTGGGAGAAACTGGGCAGGGCCTAGAGGTTAGTCTTAGTCTTATTGGCCTCTGGTGCCCCGGCCAACATTTGTTTACCAAGCATTTGCTTTTCCATCTCCATGTGAATTGCCTCCACCCTTTTGAAGTCCCAAACCTGTACCCTCCACATCCTCTTTTGGTTGTAGCTGCAGATGGTATTTAAGGCAGTCATTTTTTGGCAAGTTTCTCGGTTTTCTGGGGTCTCTCCCATGTATACATGTTATCAAACTTTTGCTTGTTTTTCTCTTGTTAATCTGTCTCATGTCAATTTCATTCTTAAACCAGCCAGAAGAACCTAGAAGAGCAGAGAAAAATTTCTTCCTCTTTGATGGAATGAAATGGTAGGGGGTCAATATTAGGTAGAGTGGTCTAAGACCTGGAGAATGAGAAAGAACTAGAGGTAGGAATAACAGAGAAATAACATTCTGGGCTGAGAGAGGGTGGGAACAAAGTCTCAGAAGTGGGTGGAACTTGGAGTGTTGGATGAGGGTGGGTCCAGGGAGAGTGGTGGGAACTAGATAGGGGGTGGCGGGAGCAGAGGCCAGCCCACTGGGCCCTGAAGCCCATGGTAAGGGGTTTAGATTTTGTTCTAAGGGAAGTGGGCAGCCTATGTGGGGGGGGTGGTGGTTAAAGCAGGCAGTGAGCTTCCTGTCACCCAGGTTGATAACTCAGAGGCTGAATAAGCCTTTGGAGATGTGGTAGGTGAGAAGGGCCTTGAGAGTGGGTGCCTTTATTGCCCCTTCTAATCCTGAGAATCTGATTTCAGGTCAAGCAGGGAAAATAGAAAACAAATTGGGGTTGGTCAGTGTAGGTCACTCTGGCCCTCACCAGCTCTGTTCACCTCATAGTTTGTAGAACTATCAGCCATCAAGTTTCTGTAGTCTGGAATTAGTTGGAAAGGTGAGAGCTGAGTCAAAAAGTTATTGCACAGTCTAGATGACTTCCCCAAAGATGACGTATTCTCCTTTCTAATTTGCTAGGTTTATGTGGTTTCAGGGAATTTAAAATTATTTTCTGTGCCCGACTTCAGGCAAATCGAAAACTGGGCCATTTGTAAAAGGTACTTAGGAGCTTTGATGAAAGCAAACCAATTGGCAAGGAATAAAAACAAAACCTTTCAGGAAGTATCTTCTTTCCTCTCTCTTCAGGAAACTAGTCTCTGGGGAAGGCGTGAGTGTGTGTAGATTCTTCTGGGTTTTATTACCCTGATAATGACATTTCACGGGTGCTTTCTGTGTGATTGGAATTTAATTCTCACCCCACGCTATGAGGTGTAGGCACTGCTATTATCCCTGTTTTGTAGATGAAGAAACTTTATCCCAGAGAGAAGTGACTTGTCCAAGGTCACACACAACTAGGAACCGGCAGAGTCAGGGTGTAAGCCCAGGTCCCATAGCCCAAGCTCTTATCTGTTGTTCCAGCACTACATTAAGACTTCAAACTCAGAACCCCTGGCTGAATGTGGACTAATTCCATGGCTCCTTTTTAACCATTGGCCCTGTGCCTTATTCCAGCCATTTGAGTGACACCCATGACCTCTTTTGTTCTCTTCCTTTGATCTTTAATTTCTGATTCTGTTCAAGGTCCTTAGGGCGGTTTTAGTTTCCTGAGGTTAATAGTAATGTTGGAAGGTCAGTGCTGATGGCCTGGTTTCTCTCTTAAGCTTGAGGTGAGGGAGGCATCCTTGTCCTAGCCTCTCCCTGGTGAGGGAGCATGCTCAGTTTCCTGCACACAGGTGCAAGCAGTAACTCCAGCAGCCCCGCCCCTTTCACAGAGTTGCCGGAAGAGCCCTGGCGGCCTGTCCCAAATTGGAATAAGGGGGCGGGAGCCACAGGCTGGTACGGTAAGAAAGCCCGAGCTTGGTCTGTTGTTTTACAGCTAAAACTTATCCCCTCTACTTGTGACTCCAGCAGGGCCGTGGGTGCTTCCTGCAGCAATGAATGACTCCATGTGAGGGTTTATTTTTACACGTTCAAGGGGCTGGGGCTATCCCTGCCTCTGAAGTCAGTGTCGGTGGGTGGCCGTCTTCCTGCATTGCTGGAATTTCAGTGTGAAGGAGCCATCTTGGCCCTTTTTATTTTTATTCCACTCTTGGAAGCTGGGCTTCATGTAGAGGGCTGGCAATCTGTGTCTTCCCTTCTGGATGGAGAGTCAGTGTTCCTGGGACCAGTTCTTTGAGAAGACAAAGCTCAGAGATGCGGGAAGTCCTTTCTCCTTCCACTTCGCTTGTTTGCCTCCCTTCTGTTTGCGTAATGCTAACCTCCCAACCTGTACGATTGTTCAGGAAGCAGAAGCAGATCCAGATATTTATTCCCTACTCTTGCTATATAAGAAGATATCATTAATTCATAGCAGAGAACGCTCACAAAGAGGTTTTACTTTTGTATTCTTTAATGTTTAGTATCATGAGGAAAAGTTAGGAGGTATGTTTGTTCATTGGGAGTGAACAGGCTTGGTAGTTCTTTTTGTATGGTGAAAGGAGTGTTTTAAAATAATGAATTTTTCAACATGGCAGGTATCTTCTGAAGCAGAGTGAGCATGTACTAGTAAAAGTGGTAATTATTGGAACTCTGCGGGATAGCAAGCATTTAGGGGAGTTTTTAGCCATTCTTGGATATAATCAATGTAAGTGTGTGGAGGTCGCTTAGGAAATGAGAACAGTAGAATTAGTCTCTACAAAATTTGCTGTTTTCCCAGAATATGGGGATTGGGCCAGAGCCCTGGTATAACTTGAACAGAAGTTATTTGTGTATGTACATAAGTGATTTTCACCGTTCTGAAGCTTAAGAGAAATATTTTTCAATAGAAAAAACCCCCTTGTCACAGCAGTGCTTTTGTTTCCACAGCGGTAGCAAGTGGCGAGTGAGAGAATGTTTTTAATTGAGATCACAGAACTTCATCTCAGCCAACTTTCAGCTGCTTCCCCTGTGCAGCGTTTTGCCAGAGTTTCAAACAAGACTGTACAAGAAAGGAAAAGAATGTGGTATTCACAAATACTAGCACAATGTAAAAACAATGCTGATGTCTGTAGCCAGTGGAGTTGCTGTGTTCCCCACGCCCTTCCACAGGTTATGAACAGAACTGCAATTCATCCACTTTTTCTGAGCTCTCCGGGCTCTGTCCTTGCCCTGCATGGTGGATTCCTCATCTGTTCAAGGGCCACGCTGGATCATTTGACCTTCCCTTTCTCATCCTTCTTATCTGTTGATTATTTTTGTTAGTCTTTCATGTATGGCTACTGAGTTGTGAGTAGTATAATACTCTTGAGCAAAAGCAAGAAGAGGGTGTATATTTTCAGGGTATAAGGTGCCTGAGGGATGCTCAAGGTAAGGGATGTAGTCAAGCCTTCAAAACATCCCAAGACTTGGGGCTTTGAACCTTATTTGGTTTTCCTACAGGTATCTGTCTTTCCCCCCTTAATATGTTCTTGCTTCATTCTGTTTTTTAAAAGTAGGCTCATCTGCTTTCCATAGCAGAGCCTGGCTGCCCACAGTTCCCAGCATACATTACTTACTCTCACCAGCTCAGCCATACTGAGGCTGGAATCTTTTAGTCCTTGTTGTGAATTCCAGGGGCTCTGTTGGGTCCATAAGGGCTTGGATCCATAAACGGTGGCCAGTGCAATGGAGTTACATGCAGATGTGGTAGCTGGAAGTGTGCCTACTGAAAGCAATAGATAGGGGTATGACAGTGGCTAGGAAATTGGGAGGGCAGCAGAGTATTTGCTAGGCTACCCAATGATGTTCACCACAGTTGGATTTTATGCTTGTTGGTTGGACCTTGTTGGACCTCTTGCTAATTCCCTCCCCATCGTAACTTCAACTTTATCAGAACCTAGTCAAACACTGGTGAGTATTTATATGCGTGGTGTTGGACAGACAGGTATGGCAAAGTAATTGTGTCTAGAATATTATTACTTAGTGAGCACTTATTGAGTGCCTACTGTATGCTAAGCCCTGTTTCAAGTCTAGTACTAGACATCAGTTACAGGAGTCATTGTTGTCCATACCTTTACTACCTCTTCCCAAAAAATATTTTTAAATTTATTTAATTATTTTTTGGGGGCTGTGTTGGGTCTTCGTTGCTGTGTGAGGGCTTTCTCTAGCTCTGGCAAGCAGGGGCTACTCTTTGTTTTGGTCGCGGGTTTC
Source organism: Neophocaena asiaeorientalis asiaeorientalis (assembly GCF_003031525.2). Taxonomy (NCBI): domain Eukaryota; kingdom Metazoa; phylum Chordata; class Mammalia; order Artiodactyla; family Phocoenidae; genus Neophocaena; species Neophocaena asiaeorientalis. The sequence goes on along the minus strand of NW_020173512.1, from coordinate 538,702 downwards.
TCATTACGGTGGCTTCTCTTGTTGTGGAGCACGAGCTCTAGGGCATGCGAGCTTCAGTAGTTGCAGCACGTGGGCACAGTAGTTGTGGCTCACGGGCTCTAGAGTGCAGGCTCAGTAGTTGTGGCACATGGGCTGAGTTGCTCTGCGGCATGTGGGATCTTCCCGGACCAGGGCTCGAACCCGTGTCCCCTGCATTGGCAGGCAGATTTTTAACCACTGCACCACCAGGGAAGTTCCCCACTTCCCACTTTTAACCCTGTGTTTTCTGTCCACCTGTCACCCATCATGTTCATTATAGTGAGCTGCATGTTATTTTGAAGTTTAGTGAGTGATGTTTGATTTATACCTTTTATGTCCTGGGTGATGGGTGTGACTTTAAATAGTTAATGAATTCAAAGCGGCCTGACAGAGGAAGGATTAGATCTGTAACAAACTGCATGTATCCTTGAAGGAATATCCAAGGGATGACGATTGGGTATCTTTTGCCCATCACTTGTTCCAAAGACATGCAAAGAAGCATAATTTACCAGTAGGCTAGAAAACTCATTACATTTTGGGTCCAGGTAATTGTTATCATGGGAAACATGATAATGTGAAACCTGATCTGAAATTCTTTTTGAACTTTATTTAATTATTCTCTTTGATCTAAGTATACAAGTGATTGACTGCAGGTATGTGTAATACATTCCTTTCCCTCTGTCTTTGGAGGCAAGATGTGGATTTCCATCGACTTAAGGCCATTTTAATACTCTCACTTTGGACTTGACCAAGATTTCTATGGTCTCTGGAAAAGTAATGCATCAGGGAGTGTTTGTTTTAATTTGCATTCCTTAATCCAGTTTTAACTTTAATCCCCCTTTGCGAGTCTAATTCAAAATGTAAGCAAGTTACCTGCAGTATATTACAAATTGTGTTAAAAATCTCTGTGGGTCTTTGATGTGTGTATGGAAAATTAACATTGATGCCAAGGTCCTTGGTATAAATTAATTTTCCAACATAACAAATGAGGACAGCTCATAACTGTTCTGTTTCCAGCCCTCTTCATTTTATTCCTCTGGTATTGTTTTCTATAAAGGATTTTAATCCAGTCGTGTCAAAGGGCTGGTAGTTTTTGGCATGGGTGATATTTCCATTATTTGTCAGCGGCTCTGAAAAGTTCTCATTTTTTTATGAAGTTGGCATTCTTCCTCTGCCTTCCTGCGATCTGTTTTCATTTCATGATAAGCCTGATTTTTTTCAGATGAATAATCATAAAGGTACATGTTATTAGTAAGAATTATAGAGAGAAAATAGACCCAAGTAATTTGGAACTTGCTGCCTCTGATGGCTGGTTTCATGGAGCTGAATCCTCTTGGTGTGGATTTCACAGTGTGAATGCGTTTTCTGTTTCCGAAAGACATCCTTTTACAACGTATTGCTTTGTCATTGGTTGCTGTTGTTTTTATTTGTTGCTCTAGGTCAGTGTATTTTAAAGGACTTTGTATAATAAGCATTTCAAAATAGTAATAGGAACTTTTGCTGAAATGAGTTCATACAAATGAATGAGCCGTCAACTTACTCCTATTTTTTGTACTTGCCAAAATTTGAATTTCAGGTTATCTTTTTTTTGTTTGATGTGTGTATGTGTGCATAATTATACACACATACACACATGGATACACAATACAAACAAACGTGTATTTATTTTTACAAACAAATGCCTGCGTTTATACGTTGCCACCCCAAACTCTTCTATGTTACTGTTTTTTCTTAAGGTGTTATAAAATAGTACCTTTCCTCCCATCTCTTCCCCCAGCCCCCCTTTGTATTTAAAGTTGTCAATGGACTATCATTTGGGAAGAATGAGAATTTGATCCTTAATGTCATAATTAAGGTTGGACTTCTGGGTGAAAATACCTAGCAAAAATAGATAAATTGAGAAGGGTTATTTTGAGCCTTGAAAGAATCATTAAACTTACTGGCATGTCAAACTCTCTGGCTAGTGGTCAGTCTTATCTCAAGCACATATTCTTAGGAATTCTACAGAGAACAAGAGCTAATTATGGAATTATCTTGGGTTCAATATTTGCATTTGGGCTACAAGTTAATTTTAGGGAGCAAATATCTGTCTTCTCTGAAAACAGTATGCCTTTAAAAATGCTCCATTTAAAGGCATAGAATGTGGGTGAAATGCTTTCCATTAATTGTCTGATGCCAAAGAGTGCTATGTGTTTGTTACAGAAATGTTAGAACATATCCAAAAAACACCACCTTTAATTCCACCAATGTTACCCTTTTGGGATATGTTACTCTAGATGTATATTTGCATATAAAATTAAATTTTATATTGAAGTGTGTACATGTTGCTACTTGAATTTTCACTTCCTAATAATTTGTGAATATTTTGTTCTGTCAAAAACACACCCATGGGGGCTTCCCTGGTGGCGCAGTGGTTGAGAGTCCGCCTGCCAATGCAGGGGACATGGGTTCGTGCCCCGGTCCGGGAAGATTCCACATGCCGCGGAGCGGCTGGGCCTGTGAGCCATGGCTGCAGAGCCTGTGCTCCACAACGGGAGAGGCCACAACAGTGAGAGGCTTGCGTACAGCAAAAAAAAAAACAAAAACAAACCAAAAAAACCAACCCATGTGGTGACTTCCCTGGTGGCGCAGTGGTTAAGAGTTCGCCTGCCAGTGCAGGAGACACAGGTTGGAGTCCTGGTCTGGGAAGATCCCACATGCCGCAGAGCAGCAAAGCCCGTGCACCACAACTGCTGAGCCTGCGCTCTAGAGCCCGGGAGCCAGAACTACTGAAGTCCGCACACCTAGAACCAGTGCTCCGCAACAAGAGAAGCCACCGTAATGAGAAGCCCATGCACTGAAACGAAGAGTAGCCCCCACTGGCCGGAACTAGAGAAAGCCCTCACGCAGCAAGGAAAACCCAATGCAGCCAAAAAACCCCCAAAAAACAAAAAAACCCCAACACCCCCATGTGACTTTACACTGTCACTTTTAAGTTTTGCATAGTATGCCACCGTATGGACATATTACACACATATAACTGTTTCCTTACTGTCAGGTATCTTAGTTGTGTCCTGTTTTTCACATTTTAAACAACTCTGTGATGAACATCCTTGTACTTAAATCTTTGCCGAACAGATGAATGATTTTCCTGGAAGGCCTTCCCTGATGTAGAACTGCTGAGTCGAAGATGTTTGTTGTCTGATATTTCTAAGGCTTTTTTTTGGAATCACGTATAACCGAATTTTCCTTTATTTGATTACCTTCCTACCAGCACTGGACATGGTTGTGTTCTTATTGTTGTGACTACTGCTGCTGTTGTTATTATCATGATGATGATGATTTAACATCCTGGTGGTTTCTGTTTTGACTGGGGCCTCAGTTTTCTTCCTTGCGCAAGTCTGTTTACTCGTGCCTGAATTTGAGGTCTTGTAACATTTGCCTTTTGGCTACTGCCTGTAAGGGAGAAAAATACCACAGCTAGTAGAGATGTGGTTTGTCTGGGACTTTCTCAGCCAGGCTGTTGGGTGTTATTGATAGGATCCTCTTTAAGCATCCCTTCACGAGTGTGGGAAGGATGCAGTGGGAGTGAGTCTGTAGTCCTCTCCTTGCGGGAGGAGTGCTAAGCAAGTGTTTCCACTGCAGAACAATCTGGGTAGTTCTGGGCTTCTAGGCAGCTACGGAATGCTGAATAATTAATTGGTTTCCAGAGAGATACTAATTTCTATGGTTGAATACTCTTTTGGGCTTAATGCCAATTATAGTTTGATTACTGAAGAATACATTAAAGGCAGAAAAGTGTTTAGAAGTAAGTGTGTTGATGACATAGATAGGCATTGCTTTTCAACATTAATATGGGAGGGAGACTTGTAGTTTTGGATGAGGCATCACCATCTAGATGCGTTTGTTTTGATTTTAGCTATTAACTGTGCACTTGGCCTTCAAACCGTAATTAATTTATGTTATTCCCTTTGATAAAGAAAGCTGCAGGATAGGTAGATAGTCCTTAATCATTTCATGATTCTTCGTGGGGGTTTGGAAAGAAACATTGTGATTATTGTTTGAAGACACAAAGGTAGTGTCTGCTGCGCCTTCTGGAATGAAGGACAGCAATCTTGACAATTCTGGTCTCTGACTCTGAGGTGTCAGTTTGATTCTGAACTATTAAGATGTCACATGATTAAGCCCAGACCAGGAAATGCTGTGTGTGTTTCACATAATATGTTCTTTTTTTTTTTTTTTTTTCAGCACCGAGGCCCCTCCCCTTTTTGGCCC
>NW_020173512.1:461960-534297 GCF_003031525.2 Neophocaena asiaeorientalis asiaeorientalis | reverse complement strand
TTTTTTTTTTTTTTTTTTGCAGCACGCGGGCCTCTCACTGTTGTGGCCTCTCCGGTTGCGGAGCACAGGCTCTGGTCACGCAGGCTCAGCGACCATGTCTCACGGGCCCAGCCGCTCCGCGGCATGTGGGATCTTCCCAGACCGGGACACGAACCCGTGTCCCCTGCATCGGCAGGCGGTCTCTCAACCACTGCACCACCAGGGAAGCCCCAACACATAATATGTTCTTTAGTGTCTTGGTCAAGGCTTTGTGTGGAGAGAAAAGGGATTGAAAAAGAGGTTCTGAATTTTAAAAGAAAGCATTCTGCTTATTGTACTTGATATGTACCCATCCTGGGAGCAAGTGCTGACACTGCCACTTAAAAGATGCATTTATTCAAGAGGTACAGTCGCTTTCATGCCTGGCATTTTCGTCAACCCAGTGGTGCAATAGAGGACTGATGGATTTATTGTCAAGTTATACAAGACCATGTGCATAGTGCTGAGTCTCCTGTGAACACCACAGATCCCTAAAAAAGAGACGTCTTGATTTGTTTTAATACATAACAGCATTAGGTGTCTCCATTTCTGATCCTCATTGTATTGTTCAGTCCTCTTTGGAAAGGCCACAGCGATGGGTGTGTGTTATCTTGACCTCCTGTGAAGGTGCCATGACAACAGTAAACATTCACATTACAGGTTTTCGTAAGGCAGTAAATGTGGATGATGGAAGCAGCCTCGCCTGCAATAACAGTGTGTTGTGAAATTTCCCATGCCAGAGGAGACACTCTTCGCTGGGACTGGCACTTTCAAGGCTGACGATGGTGATGACTGAGAGTTCTCTTTTTGGACTTGACATCAGGTGGAGATGGTAGCTCATTGGGTTCCCTGAGTTGCCTGGGTCTGTCCTGTGTAGGCTTCATTGGACGGTTGCACCACTGTCCTAGGTAGTTCCTGTTCTTCTCAAGGATTCTCTTTGCAGAATACTCTTGGTATTTTATTTCTCTTTTCTTACATTAATCCTCAATTAAAAACAAACAAATACTAGTATTCAACATGATTGACAAGGCTAGGAATGGTAATAGGATTTCCACTTGCCACCTTTCCAAAGTCTGATAATTCATATTTGGATATTCTCTTAGCTATGGGATGCTTTACTATTCTTTATTTTTTCAGAAACATACATGTGTACTAGCTTTTGCCAAAGAATAGCACAGTTTCAATGGCATGTTTTACAAGTATGGTGTAATGTAAATTGCATAGGATTTGAAATTGCCAAGGCCTGTTTTAACATCTTAGTATCGTTTATTAATTATGTCAACTTGAGCAGGTCACATAGGCTTTCTGAAACTTAGTTTTTCACTCTTAGTTAGGAATCGTGATGTTCATTGTCTTTTAGGGAATATGGCAGCCACTGAGTGCAGTGATAGGTCCCATTCCACATACCCTTCTTGCAGTGTGACTTGGACACTGCTTCCATGGGGAGATAAGGGGTGGTGGTGTCTGTGTTACTTCTCTTTGAATCAAGGGGGATTTGTGATGATGGTGGGAGTGGTGCTATGAGAATTCCATGATAGGGTCATAAAAAGTGAGAGGGCTTCCATCTGAGTGTCTTGGGACATTTGACTTTGGCATCCAGCCAGGAGGCTGTGAGGAAGCTCAGGCAGCCGGGAGGAGATGCTCCCATTGGTGTTCTGGTGGGCGGCCCCAGCTGAGCTAGGTGGCTCCTGCAAGAGTCTACCCCTCGCTGTCGAGTCACCCTCAGTCTTCCCAGTGGAAGCTCCAGGCATCAAGGAGCAGAGACGAGGCATTTCCACTGTGCTCTGTATAAAAGCCTGACACACGAAAATTGTAAAAGATAATCAACGTATGGTTGTTGTCTGAAGCCATGATGTTTTGGGGTGGTTTGTTATGCAGCAGTAAATAACCAGAACAAGTTCATTGTGAGATTCAAATGAAACAGTCGTTCTCCTTAGAGGTTTGAATACTGCCTCCACCACTTCATAGATGCATGACCTTGGGCAAGATATTTAACTTCTTTGCATTTTGTTTCCTTACCTATAAATGGGGCTCCTTCTAGACTTAATGATAACTGGTGATTTAATACCTGTATGTCAGATAAATGCTCGTTATTATTTTCTATTAAACTGTATTGTTGGAGTTTGAGAATGTGTGGATAGATTTATGTTCATTTTATTATGATGTTTAAAGGAGTTATGCAAATGTTGTTTAATGCTTTTGTCTAGGTAATAAACCCGTGGGGCTTTTAGTTTGAAAGTCATTTTCGTGAAATGAAAAATTAAAAATAAATCTATTACTAGTATATTACTAGTATCCACCAAACATTTATTTTACGTATTTTGCTAAGATTGTACATGTCCAAGAGCCTTTGGTTTCAGTTGGTAGAAGGAGGCATAAATACTCCGTTATAGGAAGTCAGTAGAACAGGGGATCGGAAGGAAATCTTATTTTACTCATATTACGTACCAGGATCTGTACTACAGGCTTTTTTTTTATCAGTGTCATTTTCATAGACACTCTGAGGCAGATAATGAGAAAAGAATCTTACTAAATCTTTGCTGTCCCTGAAATTAAGTTTGTTAATGTCCTTCTCTGTTGTGTTTTGGGGAAAGAAGAATTTGTTGTAAGTCACTAATGTTATTCAACTAATGGTATTCAAGAATAGTCATCACTATGGCTCATTGTGTAGCTGAGTAGACAGAGAATTATGACTCTGGACTGAAAATGCTGAGTGTATCGCTAAGCCCAGAAGAGGAGGATCTGTGCTGTCCCAAAATCCGCAGAAGCAATGTGATCTGTACAAAGACTCCTAGGAACAAAAGGGAGTTTTTGTCTTTTTCAGATGACAGATCTTTCTCTTCTCCTTTCACATGTTTTCTCCACTACAGATCAGATGATTGTTCTCTTTGCTTAGTTTATTCAGCCATTTCACTGTGACCCAGGGCTGATTTAGTTACTCTTGCTAGGTATCAGACAGTATATTGTCCAGGTCAGTTGAAAGATCACTCTGGATAAAGGTGGTGGTTTCTAGTCTTTTAGAGTCTATATTTCAAAAAAATTTTTAGGCACTCACTTAATATTAGTTATAATTTTAGGATCTGTTAGTTTTGGAAAACCACAATGAATCTGGTAGTGCCTATTTATGGTGTATTACATCTCTATATTATTACATCTGTTTGCGCATGTGTGTAATGGAAAATACATATATTTAAATTGTTTATTTATTATACAGCTAATTCTACGTATACATATAGAATACCAAATCCCTTGGAATAACTGTTTTCCATCTATCAGATTTTGTGACCTGCAGTTCACGGGAGCATTGGATTGGAATGTCTTCACGGGAGCATTGGATTGGAATGTCTTGAGCCATCTGGGCAATCTTTATACTTACTGTTTCTTTTAGAATGGGGGAATTAAAGGCCTTAATTTTTTTATAATCAGTGTTTTGTTTTTGAGTGTTTTTTTAATTGTAAAGAATATTGTTTTAGCATTTTAAAATTTAATATCTGTGTGCGTGCGTATGTGTGTGTGTGTGTGTGTAAGACTCTTGTGAATCAGTTTTCCAGTTTTGGTAGGTTCTAAATCTGCGTTCATTGGTATTAGAGATTTTATCCCATTTACTACTTGAATACTTTTATTTTCTTAACCTCTGCCAGTAATAATTTGCAATGAACACCAGCGTTTCTTTCTTCTCAACTTAGCCTCATAAGAGTTCATTTGGACCTTGAGAGTTATAATGAGCCTCTTAAAACTTTGATTGCCTGCATTAGACATATACTAAGTCCCTGATAAATGCTCAACACTTTTCCTTGGTTCTGGCCCTGGAGATGAAAGATACAGTCCCTGTTTTCTCCAGCTCTCTTTGAATACCCTTGGGCTTTTATAAAGTGCTTGAGATGGATTCTAGGTGCTTAATATGTCTCCATAGATTTAAAGTCCTATAAAGATTGGGAGCACTCTTTTCTAGGAGTACTCAAAAGTTGATGGTTTCACACACTGTTTTGTGGCTGCTGTTTTATCATGAGGCTGGGCAACGGTGATTGTTTTACAGTAATGAGAATGTGATTTAGCTAATCAACCAGACACCTTTTATAAAGATTGGGTGCTGCTGAGCTAAAGAAATTTTAAATTGATGGTATGTTCTTCATGAAATAAGTATACTATATAGAACTAATGGCAGCCTGAATGAGATAGTCAGTTATTGATACTGTATTACTCAGGCTCTAAGAGTCACTGACATTCAGTGTATATGATGTTAATGTGTGTTTAATGTGCACTATTATTCAATGTAGTGTAGCTGTGCTGTTGTTATGTGAGAATAAGTACTTGGCAATGGATAATGTATCAATGCCCAGGTTTGATAACCGGCAGCCTGCCACACCCTCACAAGGTCTTGATAGCCTTCAGACACTGATTGAGGCTCAAAGATGAACCGACTTAACCTTCAAATTGAAAATACTGTGCCTTAGATCCAGGGTTGTCCTGTGATTGTTAGTTTATTGATGTCTTAACCAGATATAGAATGTGTATTTTTCTGTTCCTTTCATTTTTATCAGTTTTCTTCTTTTTCTGTTTACTGTCTCAGTCTGAGAGAAGTTTTTGTATTCATTAAAGGAAAAGAAATTAAAGAAATAGATTTAAGTTTTATGGTGTGCTACAGTTTTTTAGGTACGGTAGAAGTTATGAGTGTATGGATTTACTTCATTGACTTCAGAAGGCTGTGGTTTTATTTGTACATGGAAATTTCATTGCCTCCTGCGTCTGCTTTTTTTTTAAAACCAGTGTAACTTAGAGTTCTAATATATGCTTTATTGTTGAAACTTTTGTATATTATTAAAGTAATACACGTTTATTGCAAAAAATTCTAATAAAACATACGTATATTTAGAAGAAAACTACATTTTTTCCTGTTACCTCCCTCTTTCCCCAACCCAAAATTCCAGGCCTACAGAGGTAAACCAATTTGAGTTATATTTTTTCAATTTTTTTCTATACATATAAATTATGCATATGATCTTTAGAATTTTAAAAATCTAGATGGCAGAAATACTTATTTTCCTTTTTTTTTCTTTAATTCTGTGACCAGGTAATAAACTTCTTTTTCTTTTTTTTCTTTACATTAGCCAGAGTTGGTTTCTGTTGCTAACCAAAGAAATTTATCTGAAATGTATTTCACAGTAGTTCAAGGGAAGCTTATGCAGCAGCCAGGGGACCTCCAAGGAGGGTGTTTTACCCAGCTGCCAGGAGCAAACTCACATTAATTCATCTCACAGAATGATGAGTTACAGTGATCACATATGAATTTATAAAAGAAAAGCAACCGTTTCCTATTGGCAAGCCATGTAGAAGTCAGGAGTTTCCCAGATAGAAGTTTGCTTGGTGAATAGGATGAGCTAGTTGTATGATCCAAGATAGAAACCTCATCCCCTCTTGACAGTGCTTGGATGGGCTCTGCCATCCTACAGCTCTTTCCTCTGCTAGATTTCCAGAGGCTCCCATGCTTTTTTAATTAAAAAAAATTTTTGGCTGCATTGGGTCTTCGTTGCTGCGCGTGGGCTTTCTCTAGTTGTCCCCAGTGGGGGATACTCTGTTGTGGTGTGCGGGCTTCTCATTGCAGTGGCTTCTCTTGTTGCGGAGCACGGGCTCTTGGCGCGCGGGCTTCAGTAGTTGTGGTGCACGGGCTTAGTTGCTCCGCAGCACATGGGATCTTCCCGGACCAGGGATTGAATCCATGTCCTCTGCATTGGCAGGCAGATTCTTAACTACTGCGCCACCAGGAAAGTCCCTCCCGTGCCTTTTTTTTTTTTTTTTTCCTCCCGTGCCTTTTTAACCGCCTTTTACTTAGGTGAGGAAGAGAACTTTGAGCTTCCTCTCCCACCCAACTCACCTGCTAGGAAAAGTACCTGGACAAATTTAGAAAGATGCTAGGAGCTGAGGTCCCCCACCGTAAATTTGAGAACACATTCTTCTCTAAACCTAGACTTTCTTAAGGCTAAGTCCAGTCCTTTGGTAAGTTTACTCCAAATGTGAGATGAGCTTATTACATACACCCCCATGATGGTCCCAGCTTCCTAGTACTTCAGCCAGACCACCTGGATTGGACTTTGGTTGCTTCTGAATTCTTCAGTATACATTAGAGAAAACCTCGTTGTTCACACTGTAAAATGGCTATTCACAGTTGCTGGCCAAGAGGAACAGCTTTATTCCCCACCTCCTTTCCTTTATCTTATTTTCCTCCCAAGATCTTGGGGGTAATCTGCTAATAACAACTCTAGATCATAGGTTGGCCAAGGGACCCACCCTTCCCAGAAAGATAGCCAGACTTGATTTCCCCCGATGTTTTGTATCATGTGTACGAGTCTAGTAGGTCTTAGGATAGTTGGTACCACTGATGTTTATTTTCTTTGCTGTCACTTTCCCTTCTCTCTGGATTACTATAACCAGTTTACTTGGTTTCCCTGTTTTTAGTCTCATTCTTTCTCTTAATTTCGTTGATATGATTAGAATAATTTTCCCCCCAAATTACTTTGATCATTCTATTCCCGTGCTCAAGCATATAAAGTGGCGCCCTCTTTCTGTAGAGGAGCCATATAGCACACTCGTCTAGAGCCCAGGCTCTGGAGTTCAAGTGCTTGGATTGACCAGTTCTTCCCTCGGGTAAATTATTTCCCCTCTCAATGCCATGATTTCTTCATCTGTAAAATGGGGGATAATTGTAGTACTCACATGGCTATTGGGAGGATTAAATGAGTTAATACGTGTTGAGGGTTTTGAATATTATTGTTTGTCTTGACTGTTGTATCTGGCACAGTGAGAACCATGCGTGTGTTTGGTATTTAACCAATAGTCATAGGTTATCAGAATGGGCTTCTTTGTTCTCATTTTTAAGGCTCAGTTTGATTTCCAGTTCTTAAGCCTAGTATGTGTCATGTACTATGCTAAGTTTTGTTAATATGTTGTGAAGTAGACTTTCTGCCATAGCCGTCAGCTAAGGCGGTCTTCAGCCCCATTTTTCATGTGGGAAAATAAGACTTGGAAAGATGAATCCCCAATGTCAGGTTATTTAGCTGGTGAGGTAGTAGAAGAATTCAAACCAAGTTCTGTTGTCTCCACGCTGTTGCTCTCTGTTCCTCTTGTTAACCTCTGTACTGTATGAACTTCTGTCACACGTGGCCATGGTCATTTGGCCAGTAGTGTGTCTACTTTCAAGTTTTCAGTGTTGCGTGACTTAAGAATTGGGCCATGCATTATTTTTCTAATCAATGTAAATGCTCTAGCAGAGATTTTTAAACTACTTAGAAAAAAAAATACATAATCTCTTGGAATAAAATCCCTCCGCATCAAAAGACTAAACAACTTTTAAATACTTTCAAATAATTTTTTAAGTTGACCCTATTACTGAATCATTTTAAAGCAGATTCAGTGTTACATCTGGGCAGTTCTCATAAAATTTCAGTGTTTTTAGAAAAGACGGTCGTTCTGGATAATCATTTTATAGACAGAGAATTGAAGAGAGAAGGATGTTTATTGACTTGGCAAAGGTCACCGGGTAAATTAACAAAAAAACTGGCATTAAAACCCAAGTTTTCCAGCTCCTTCTGTGCAGTTTCTACCCTGAGACCGTCTTGTCCTTTAAGACAAGAGAGTGATTTAAAATGTATATGTGATGCTTCCTGGGAAGCTAAATCTGTTTGAAATGGTATTTGGGAGGAATTGACACATCTGCCAGGCAGCATCAGGCTGATATGTGTGGATTTTAGTGATGGAGGAAGAAGAGATGAAGGTGCCTAAAAATTGGTTACTTTTACAATGATGGGATGTCTATAGTGTGCTGGTTATTTGTAACCTTGAATTCAGGCTTGATGTAAATCTGCTGTTCCTTCTGCCTGGGAGGATGCACACCTTTTCTGTCTCTCATCCTCCTCAACCCACCTACCTTAGTCTTGGTCCTAGTTTAGGTCTCAGCTTAATTCTTTCTTGGGGAACCTGTCCCTTGTTCGCTACTCTGATTCTTCCTCATTTGACCTCAGTTCTGTTCTTTAAAAAATTTCTCCCAATTACCATTCCAGTTTCTCCCTCCTTCTCTTGGTTGGCAACATGTCAAAACTTGACTATGAATCATTCCTATCGACTCTCCTGCCCAAAACATATTTTTCTTGTTGGTGAAATCATGATCATCAAAATCTTCGGATTGAATCTTCGTATTCTACTACTGGCTGTAAAACATACACAGTGTTTCAAAATAAGCATGTTCACGTGGAGAACCTCTCACAAGGATCAGTTTTCTTGTTACTTACCCCAACCTTTCCTAGCCATGTAAACCCAGTACACTTTTCTCCTCATCAGTACCACCCATCTGTATTTTTTGAATAATTAACTCTGTAACGTGATTCTTCCCTTTTAAGGGTGAAGACTGCTTGGGGGCTGCTTCAGTTCCTGTCTTGGTCATTGTTATATCCCATGGGCAATGTATGGCACAGAGGAGGAGCTTAGTAAATTTTTGTTGGATAAATGGACATTTTAATGAATACATGCAAACAGGCAGTGTGTGGGAGGCTGGGAGTGAATGGGAGGGTAGAAAGATGAACCCAGGCATCCAGGAGCTTCTAGTCCAGAGGGAGAGACAAGTGGTGAATGATAGCATTCATTTACAGGATCAGTTGAACTGAGGGTTAATTGGCAGATCAAGGAAGGGGCTGAGTTGAAGACAGAGAATAAGGAGTGATTGGTCCCAACTGGGATGGGAAAAGACAAGGTGGACCTCGCAGAGGAGATGACATTTAATTTGGCCTTGAAAGATAACTGATTTAGCAGGGCGGGGAAGGTGCCAAAGCGTGACAAATTACAGTTGTGTTTACGCATCTCTGGACCCCTCGTATGATTATCTCTCCAGTCAGGGTAGGAGAATAATCCTAGAGCTGGAAATCAGGGGTCCTGAGTTAGCTACTACTGCCTGTCCATGGGACGTTCGCTCACTGCTCTGGATTACAGTTTACATGTAACAGAAAGGTGACACAACTTCGAAGGACTGTTTCACCTCTAAAACGCTAGAATTCTATGGATGCCACTTTGTCCTTGATCACTGTCTGACTCACCTGAGAAATGTGCCTTTCTTTCTTTCTTTTTTTTTTAAGATTTTTTTTTGATGTGAACCATTTTTAAAGCCTTTATTGAATTCATTACAATATTGCTTCTGTTTTATGTTTTGGTGTTTTGGCCTCAAGGCATGTGGGATCTTTGCTCCCTGACCATTGGAAGGTGAAGTCTTAACCACTGGACTGCCAGGGAAGTCCCCCTTCCTTTTTTTTTTTTAAAGATTTTTTTGATGTGGACCATTTTTAAAGAAATGTGCCTTTCTATTGTGACCTTTTTTCCTACAAACCATGGGAAATGCCAATGAGGAGTTAGGGATGTGTCATGGTCCTCTTCGTGGCTTGCTGACTGGGGACATGTTTTAGGGTTTCTCTGGTTTGAGTTTTATAGGTGAGATGTGCGGTTTGAGCATAGGATGTGTGGTAGGACCACAACCTCTTGGACTCCGGTTGTATTGTTCCAGGCGCAGCGGGCAGGGCTCCGTCAGGCTGGGTTGGGCCCACTTGACTTGGGAAAATACAGATGGCGAGCAACCCCATTGATGTAGACTTAGTCATTCTCACTTCCTACACATGGATTTGGGATCACAGAGCCTTTTGACCTGCAGGTGCTGAAATTCCTTCTTGTACATGAGTTCCTAGGAGAGATGTCAAATTATGAGTCAAGTGGAAGCTGGGGGGTCTGAAGAAAGGAACAAGTCTGGAATTGAGTCAAACTGCAAATATTTACAAGAGTGTCTATGGCCTTTGCAGATTTAAAATTATTTTATGTTAATTATACTATGTATTGAGAGCATTGTGACCTGAGTGTGATTTTGTTTTCACATGAAATTGCCCCATCTCTGCTCTCCCTCCAAGGGTAAATTTAGAAGTTTGGTCATTAAATAATCTTTGATATTTCTTTCAGTTATAACATGCTATGAATTTTTTAATGAAGGTAGGTATAGGATTGAGTAGGTAACAGAAAAATTGGGATAGGGGAGGCATCTCTTCTTTGTTAAAACAGTATTACCCGTTCCCTCAAAAGAATTCTGTAATAAACTTTAAAGTTAAAATCTCGTCTGTAGTATTCATCTCTTCTTTTGGCCAACTGGAAGTAGCAATCTTGGATTTCTCTCTCTTCACTTATTGCTGTCAAGGAGTTTGCTTTTTGGTTGGAAGAGAAGAATCAACAACGATGAGCTTCCAGGTTGTGAAAACAATAGTGTCATCTGGTTAATTACCTTTTCTGCTGTGTGGATTTCTTCTGTCTTCTCTAGGAAGGGAATGTTCAATATATGCACAGTAAATTGCAGGGGTTGTGTGTGTGTCTGTTTGTATATGATTCGAGTTTGATTTAAGCCCTCATTTATGATGGCAGGGATCTGTTTGTGAAATGGTGAGTTGCAAATGTTCATCTTTTTTCTTTGTTTGCTTCTGATGGGCTAATGAACTTTGCATGTAAGGCTTGCAAATTGTGAGGATCCAAAGAAATAGACTGACCCTTCTGTAGAGAAAAAGAGAAAATAATGATAATCAGGTACCATTTATTTACGGAGTCCTCAGTGTTTGCCTGTTAAGAGATTTATATACATCACTTATGCATTCAGTAAATATTTTATATCTACTTAGTATGTGCCAGGTACTGTTCTAGGTATTGGCTATATAGCGGTGAACACAACTCAACCCGTGCCCTTATAGAGATTAGGGTGAAGAAGAGGAATTAAAATCAGACCCAGAGATATTTCATTGTCCATGAAAATGAAGACAGTGTAGATGAGGATGAAGTGATGATGTGGCATTGTTGAGATGTGTCCCCAAGAGTACTGTCTTAACTGTTAATTTAGGAAGTGACAACGATTTCTTAGAGCAGTGACTTAT
Organism: Neophocaena asiaeorientalis asiaeorientalis; assembly: GCF_003031525.2. Classification (NCBI taxonomy): domain Eukaryota; kingdom Metazoa; phylum Chordata; class Mammalia; order Artiodactyla; family Phocoenidae; genus Neophocaena; species Neophocaena asiaeorientalis. Next base: position 523,342 of record NW_020173512.1, on the reverse strand, counting down.
ATTTGATTTTCTCTAGTGGAGAAAAATTAAGGCCATTTCCTCTGTGCCTGCCCTGCTGAGAGGGTCTAGCAAGGACGTCTCCCTGTGATCTGTGTTTGTCAGATGTTCATTAGCTTCTCATTTGAGGTGTGTAGCACTTACTTTTATGGCATGAGCATTCAGTATGCTGAACCTCCCACCCCACCTGTCATAAAGATCCTTGTTTTGGGACCGTTCAGCAATATTTCTTGTCCGTAATTGTCCTACAATTGCATAGCTCCCTTTCTGTGATATCACTTCCAAATCCGTGATGTTTTAGCTGATTTGTGGAGTCTCTCCTGACAGGGGAGGTGAGATGTTGTACATACACACCTTAGCCCACAGTGGTATGCCAAGGGTCACTGACTACTGCAATGATGACAACCACCACCATTGCCAGCACTACTACTAGTATTACTACTATATGGGCTTTTTAGGGAATTTCAGTTTTTCTTCTAAGATATTTTCTCACATAGACAAGACAGTAGCTGATGTCATATATCCACTACGGACAGTAAGGAGAAGGGTACAGGGGAGAGGAGAGACTGATAACAGTGGGAGCTCTGGAGCCCATCAGACCCACTTCTGCCATTTATCAGCTGTGTCACTTTAGACAAGCTTGTGATCCCTTCTAAGCTGCTTTCCTTCTCTGTAAAACAGGAATAATAATAACAACCATATAAAATAATGTTGATTCTTTATTATGAACCAGGCATTTTACCCAGATTGTCTACTTCGAACCTTTTAACTCCTCTTTGAGTTGTAGGAATCAATTTACAGATGATTCTCAGCACAGAGAGGTTAAGAGCTTTGTCCATTAACACACAGCCAACGTGAAGGGGGGCTGGGATCGGGACACAGGCAGTCTGGTTGCCCTACGTTGTTATAATACGTGAAGCTTTGAGCATCACGTCACTTAATACATTGTCACGTTTATTCAAAGTATAATATGATCACAAACTGGGCTTAATCATCAGAGAGACCTGTTTCTTCCCCCACGGAGGTGGCCCTGAGTGCTTTCTGCCCAGAACCTTTACTCCCATTTGGAGTTCTGCCGCTGCAGGTGGAGATGGGTCTGGTATTCCAAATTCCTTAAAGCAAAGTAAGAATGACTACTTATCGAGTGTTTTGGTTTTTTTTTCTTTGCGGTACGCGGGCCTCTCACTGCTGTGGCCCCTCCCGTTGCGGAGCACAGGCTCCGGAAGCGCAGGCTCAGCGGCCATGGCTCACGGGCCCAGCCGCTCCGCGGCATGTGGGATCCTCCTGGACTGGGACACGAACCCATGTCCCCTGCATCGGCAGGCAGACTCTCAACCACTGCGCCACCAGGGAAGCCCTTATCGAGTGTTTTTAATGTCCATCCTGGGACTCCCAGTGAACTTAAATTGCTTCTATTCACTCTCTGCTTCCACTTTAACTTCTGGCTTGGCATCAACAAGTTGAGAAATGTTAAAGGAACTTTGCAGCTAAAGATGAGCTGAATCACCCACCATTAGGCTGCAGACCTGCCTGGTGGGGATACTCTTGTTTACTGAGGAGCGTTTCTTTTTTTTTTAAGGTGGATTGATGGCATGGAAGCCATTCCAAAGCAAGATCTGTATTGACTTGGATCACTCCAGCTCCCACCTGGAAGAGCTCTGGCCCCAGGGCCAGGGGAAAGCAGCTCAGATGGGGTCAATGATGAGAATTGGGGGGAAGAAACTCTCCAGTGCAAAAAACAGTTCCCACCTCAGTCCCTCTGTCCACCCCCACCCTGCTGTATAGATCAGTTGGAGGTACCTTCTGGTTAGAGCTGGTCACTAAGTCAATCCAAGCAGCTTTCCTTTGGGCTGTGATAGGAGCAGGGTTCTGGGCTATTTGTAAACAGGTTGACAGCATCGAAGCAAAGTGTAATATTGAAACTGTCACACACGTAACATGCAGTCATGGTGGGAAACCTATCCCAATGGACATAGGTTCTCACATCCAGACTTTTGATTCGAAGCCTGAACATTGTTACATGAGGATTTCATCCAAAGCCAGAGTGGTTGTGGGATGTACCATGGTTCTGGTTTATCATGGGCTGTTCTATTCTTGCAGGTGATCGGGTTCTTTTCTGATGACCAGAAAGCTTCAGCACATTAGTTAACTGAAAATTCAGGTGACTATATTTGGTGGGAAACTATTTCTTTGCCTTTTTCTTACCTTACTGATTCTGTTCCTGAGAGCTAAGACACTTTCTCTGTGGATGAGGACTGCTTGTTGCAGCTGGATGCAAGCTCAGGTCATCTCTAGGGAACCTGTCCCCATGGGTGGAAGTGAAGAAAAACACATTAAAATATCTGTGGGCTTTTGAGAGCTGCTCACACTTATAGGGAGGCTGCTGGTGTTTATGGCCCTGCCTAATTACTAGTGTTACTCATCTCAGTTCAGTGTTAGAAGAGAGGGAGTTGAACTGTGGAGGGTTTCATCTCTTCTATGGAATGAATGAACTCATATTGATGATCATGTCAAAATTGTCTTAAGATGTTTTCTAAGACATCTCCAAGACTATTTTATATAAATTCCAGAGGCGAAAAGGCCCTGTAGTTAGGGTCACAGAGTGTGTTGATCACAGCACGGATTTTGGACTGAGACCTACATTTGAATCTCAGCTCAAACTTGAATAGGGCTTTTGGTTTTGTTTTAACTTAATTTTTATTTTAAAAAAATCAAAGCAATACATGTAGATAATTTTATGAAACTCAAAAAGGACTTTTAAGATTTTTTTTTTTTTTTGCGGTACGCAGGCCTCTCTCACTGTTGCGGCCTCTCCCGTTGCGGAGCACAGGCTCTGGACGCGCAGGATCAGCGGCCATGGCTCACGGACCCACCCGCTCCGTGGCATATGGGATCTTCTCCGAACGGGGCATGAACCCGTGTCTCCTGCATCGGCAGGCGGACTCTCAACCACTGAGCCACCAGGGGAGCCCCTAGGACTTTAAGATTTATTACAAAAATGTTAGAATCCCCAGCATCATCCCTCCCTACCATTCGGTGGGATCCCCCAGGGGGTACCATTTTTAGCTCTCTGACCTTTTTCTTCTAATATTTCCCTTTATTTTCAGAAATCATGTTTGCATTTCTGTTTCTTTCAGTTTCAGATGTAGGTATCATCTATTGTTATCTATTATTATCCCTCTAAAGGACCTTGAGGATTGTTTTCTCACTTCACCTAAAACCACACTTGTCCTTCCTCTACCCTCCTAAACTCTACATATCAATATCAGTATATCAGCATTTTTTGTTTGAACATTCATAGCTCAGTCACATAGCGTACTATAATTATGTTGCTTTTTATGGCGCTGATAAGTACTTTGCTTTTTCTGTTCCTTATTTTTCTTTGTGCCCATGTCTAATTCTTCTCCAAACTCTAGCAGAACTGAAAAATCCTCCCAACATAGTCAAACCAATCTCATTAGTTCCTTTAAAAATTTTTTTTGAGAGTCCTGTCTCATGTTGTTTAGTGTCCTCTGGCTCAAATCTGGACTGGGTGCTGTCTCTGTCCATCCCATAGTTGTCATCCTGGAGTTTCCCTTTATAAAGTCCTTGAAAGGGAATGTATTTTAACTCTTCTCAGCCATGGCTCTTCATCTGTGGAATGGGGATAATATTATCTATCTCAGGGAGTTATTGTGAGAATTTAATGAGCTAATAGATATGGAAGGCAGTGGTATGAGGTAAGAACTTAATCAGTATTAGTTACTGTTATTCTTGTTAAAAAAAATCTGTCTCCTTGTTTATCATGTTAAACTATTATCACTAATCTGTAATGCATCTTTAAGAATCAGGCATATTTTTATAGCTGAAAAAGAACTGAGACATAGCCCGTCATTTTACAGTGAGACCCAGAGTAGATACGTGTCTTTACCAAGGTCATGGGTCTAGTCAGTACCGAAGCGTGGAGCCAGAACCAGATCCCTGCACCTGTAACTTTAGTTATAATCACGTGTTCTTTGCATTTTCTCACGCAGCCTCAGTAGCCTGCAGGGTTTTTTGTTTGTTTTTATTGTGTAATGCCTTAGCCATTTCTTTTCCCTTTGCCTAATTTCTTAATTAAAATATATAGCAGCTTTATTGAGATACAATTCAAATATCAACCAACCATTTAAAGTTTATAATTTAGTAGTTTTAATATATTCACAGAATTGTGGAGCCATCACCAAAATCTGACTTAACAACATTTCCACCATCTCAAAAAGAAGTTCTGTACGGTTTCGCTATTACTCCCCTGACTCTCAGCCCTCAGTAACTACTAGTTTACTTTCTACGTCTATAGATTTGCCTGTTTTGGACATTTCATATAAATGGCACCTACAATATGAGGTCTTTTGTGACTAGCTTTATTTAATTAACACAGTGTTTGCAAGATATATCCATGTTGCATCAGGTATCAGTATTTTATTCCTTTTTATTGCTAAATAATATTCCATCATATAGATAGACATTTTGTTGATCTATTCATCAGTTGATGGACATTTTGTTTGTTTATAATTTTTGGCTACTATGAGTCTTGTTACTCGGAATATTCATGTACAAGTTTTGGGACATATGTTTTCATTCTCTTGGGAACATATCTAGGAGTGGAATTACGGGTTCATATGGAAAATAGTTTCAACTTTTTGAGGAATAGCCAGACTGTTTTCCAAAGCAGCTACACTATTTTTACATACCTACCAGCAGTGTATGAAGGACCCAATTTCTTCATCTCATCACCAATATGTGCTATTATCTCAAGTGCATGAAGTACACCAACCTTAAGTGTACTGTGCTTTTGGTGTGTATTTCCCTGGTGGCTAATGATATTGAGAATCTTTTGCTGCACTTACTGCCCTTTGTTTACATTCTTTGGAAAAATATCTATTCAGATGCCTTTTCCCCTTTTACCTTGTGTTATTTCTGTTATTGAGTGATACAGTTCGTTATAGGTTATGGGCACAATTCCCTTACTGGTTGTATGATTTGCAAATATTTTCTCCCATTCTGTGGGACATGTTTTTGCTTTCTTGATGGTGTTATTTGCAGCACAAAAGTCTTATTTATTTTTTTCCTTCTGTGTTTGTGTTTTTGCTTCATATCTAAGAATGCTTTTGCCTGCCTCAAGTTCATGAAGATTTTCTCCTATATCTTTTTTTTTAATATAAATAAATTAATTAATTTATTTTTGGCTATGTTGGGTCTTACTTGCTGCGTGTGGGCTTTCTCTCGTTGCAGAGAGCGGGGAGTACTCTTCGTTGTGGTGCGCGGGCTTCTCATTGCAGTTGCTTCTTTTCTTGCAGAGCACAGGCTCTAAGACAGCAGGCTCAGTAGTTGTGGCGCACGAACTTAGCTCCTCCGCGGCATGTGGGATCTTCCCGGACCAGGGCTCGAACCCATGTCCCCTGCATTGGCAGGCAGATTCTTAACCACTGCACTGCCAGGGAAGCCCTCTCCTATATCTTCTTCCAAGAGTTTTATAGTTTTAGTTCTTATATATATTTAGGTCTGCGGTCCGTTTGGAGTTAATTTTTTGTATGGTGTGAGGAAAGGGGCCCAACTTCATTATTTTGCATAGATGTATGAAATTGTCCCTGCACCATTTGTTGAAAAGACTGTTCTTTTCTCATTGAATTATTTTGGAACCCTTGTCGAAAATCGAATCTACAGGGGTTTTGATGTAGTGTCAGGCTATCCTGCTCTCCACAGAGTGTGGGTGACTAACGTAATAATGTGCATGATAATAAAATGAACGGATTCCCGGTAACACCCTTTGTCTGAAAGCTTTGTGACTAGAGGAAATAAACGTTTTGGGGGAATGCATTCCTGGTCTGATAAGGGAGTATTGTAATGTACCAACTAAAAACCATCAAATGTACCAGAAAATATGAAATAGGAATTACTTTTGAGGGTTAGAAAAGAACACGGCACAGAGTCGTCACAAGCAGCCCAGCTGTGGATGAGCTGTGCTCCAGCTTTTGGTGCAGATCTCTGCAGGCATGAGAGCTTGCTCTGGGACCAAAAGATGTAGAAAGCCGAAGATGCACTTGGCTGTGACTCCATTGGATGTGCCCTGATGCACACCATTCCTAGCCCTGCACAAAAGGTTTTCTCAGGTCTCAGCCAAGAGACAAATCAGCAGTTTGCCTGAGGACGGTACCAAAACCCGCCATCTTGGCCACTGCCCTAGAGCCCTGGAGACCTCTGCAGTGAAGTGGATTTAGAAATTTCCATTGTCTTTGTTCTTTTTAATTGAAGTCTAAAATACATAAAGAACATAAAGTGCACTAATATTAAATACAGCTTGGTGACCTTTTAACCTATGGATTCTTGTGTAGCTATCACCCAGATCAAGATATGGAACACTGATAGCACCCCCTAAGGTTCCCTCCTGCCTCTGCCCATTCAGTGTTCCTTTCTCAAAGAGGTCACTGTTGTTCTGGCTTCCCTTACCATACATTTGTTTTGCCTGCTCATGAATTTCGAGTAAACAAAAACTGTAGTATGAGCTTTTTTATGCCTGGCTTAACTTGTTCAGTATGTTTGTGAGCTACATGCATTTTGTTGTACCAATCGTTCATTTATTACTGTTTCTGTAATATGACCATACCATAATAGATTTATTCATTCTTCTATTCTTAGGTGTCTGGGTAGCATGTAGTTTGGGGCTATTTTCAATAACAATGCTCTATTTATTCTTGTCTGGCAGGATGTTTCACTAGATATAAGAAGAGCTTGGGTGGATGGTATGTTTGTATTTGGCTTTAGAAGACACTGCCAAAGGGGTTCTGATTTTTTTAAAAAATAAATATATTTATTCATTTACTTTTGGCTGTTTTGGGTCTTTGTTGCTGCGTGCAGGCTTTCTCTAGTTGCCGTGAGCGGGGGAGCTACTCTTTGTTGCAGTGCGCGGGCTTCTCCTTGCGGTGGCTTCTCTTGTTGTGGAGCACGGGCTCTAGGTGCGCAGGCTCAGTAGTTGTGGCTTGCGGGCTTAGTTGCTCCTCGGCACGTGGGATCTTCCCAGACCAGGGCTCGAACCCATGTCCCCTGCATGGGCAGAAGGATTCTTAACCACTGCGCCACCAGGGAAGTCCTGGGTTCTGATTTTTTATCCTTTTCTCCTGTTTACATCTCTCTGAGCTCTGTGGCTCAGAGTATGTGTTCATGTCCTCAAGTATAGGTAGGTTAGGGACAGGAAAGAGGCGGAAGAGAAACTGACGAAGGATGAGAGATGTAGGGGGATGGGGAAATGTGTATTAAAGGAAAATAGTGAAGAAAGTGGAGAGAATGACTTGGAAACAGTATGATCATGAGTTGGGAGCACGAGCTTTCAATCTGGATTCAAAATCTCCCTCTGCCATTGACTACCTATTTAACTGTAGGAAACTTAGGTCACTTCTGAGGCAAATTTTTCTCACCTGTGAAACGGAACTAATAATAAGCACTTGTATTATAGAGTGGCTGTGAGCAGTATGGGAGGCATTGCCTAAAAGTAACAGCACAGCCTGTATTTACTGAGAGCTTCCTATGTGCTAGTCACTGTGCTAATGTAATTCTCTAATATAATCTTTACAACAACCCTGTGAGTTATGTACTGTTGTTTTACCCATTAGGAAGCTGAGGGTCTGAGCTGTTCAGTAACATGCCCCCAGGTCACAGTGTTGGTAAATTAGCAGAGTGAGAGCTCTGATAGGATGACACCAATGTATGGATTGCAGAGACTGTGCGAAGTAGACATGAAAGACAATGTCCTTGTTTGTAGACACCAACAAATGGAGAACTACTATCCATGTAGGCAGGATAAAACACGGGGTGACTCATCCAGGGTTTTCTGGAGTAGTCCAAGGAGGGACATTGACCATATGGGGTGAAGGACAACGGAAAGTCGGCAAATCTCTTTCCATGGTATTTAGCCCCATCCCCAGGGCAAGTTTTCAAGTTTCTTTCTCAGCATTCACTAGAAACTCTGTATAGAGGTGATGCTAACTTCCCCAGATCACTCCTTGCCCCCACATCTTCCTGAAGTCCTCTAGCTCTTTTTGAAGTCTCATCCCTCAGTCTGGTCCCAGGTAAAAGTGCCGTCTTACTCCTTTCTCTCCTCCTCATTCTGCCTGCCATGTTTTGCACTCTGTTGGCCTTACACCACCTTTCTGCTGCTTCTGAGATCCAGCATTTGCCTCCTGGGGAGCACCCACAATTCCATAATTATTTTTCTCCCTTTTCCCCTTGACAGTTCCCACATTGTCTTCTTTCAGTGCTGTGCTCTCAGCGGGATAGCTTTGCTGTAGTCACACAGTCCCAGTACTGGAGCAGGTCACACATTCCAGAGGTGCAGGAAGAAAATGTTAACTCATCCTCCTTCCCCCTCCAGACTCACCCTTCCCTCAGCGCCACCCCAGGCATCCCGTGTTGCCAAATTGACTAGTTTTTCATGCACTTAGGAACATATAAAGTGTAAAGATCATTGTCTGTCTTCATTTCTTTACTAAAATGGTAGGGTGTTGCTCTGCACGCAATCCTATTTTCCCCTTCCCTCCTCAACTCTCCTCCTTCCTGTAACCGTTCCTCCTTCCCTCCCTCCTTCCCACCTGCTTACCTACTGGACCATACTCTCTCCCTTTCTGGCTCCTTCCCTTTTCCCCTCACTTCTCCCCTCTTTCCTAATTTCAGTGAGTTGCTTCCTTGGTCCAGTCATCATGCAGGGACCAGAGGATGTAAAGGTGCATTAAGATAAGGCCCTTGCCCTCTAGGAGATCAAGGTCTTGTGAGGAGATCAGGATATGCGTAGCTTATTGTTATGAAAGTTTTCTCTGTCATTTGGATCATCCTCCTCATTCACTTAGAATGAAATTGAAAAACCATTGGAGGCCCAGGCCTTCTACTCAAGTATTGAATTGACCTTGGGGCCTGAGAATTAAAAAAAAAAAAAAAATGTATCCCAATGCTCAGGCGGCCTATTAAATTAAGTCCATTCCTACCCTTCCCATTTTGTTTACCGATCATTCCAGACATTTCCTGCACACAGTAGGCTTCTGTCTATAGTAAAAATAAACTCTCAGCATCCTTGGTAGAATAAATAGCTCTTTCTCAGAGGAACTGCATTTAATGAAGAATGGCTTTCCCAACCTCAGAAGCAACTTGACCCATTGTAAAGGTAGCAGTCAGTGGCTCAATCTATAAAGCCAGGTGTGGAACACAACGCAAATTTCATTTTCTGTGTTGAAGAATAAGGAAGATATATTGACGCTTGCTCTGTGCCTGGCCTTATACTGCATGGCCCGCTCGTGTCTCTCACCCTCTCATTCTCACTGTCAGGCATGAAATAGAGAGTACTAGAACTATTTAATTGTAGACAAGGAACGTGAGACGCCAAATGGTAAGAACATTCATTTCAGTTTAATTCATGTAGAAGTATTCATTGGGTGCCTACTGTGTGCCACGCTCTGTTGTACACACTTTTTTTTTTTTTTTTTTTTTTTTGTACACACTTTTAATACATCATTAAATAACAAAGAGTCTTGCCCTTGGGCAGTGTACCTTCTAACAAGGGTGGGCAGGTAGGGTAGGATGGATAATAAACTATAAACATAATGAATTAGTAAATTATGGAGTACAGTAGAAGTTGATAAGGACCGTGAAAAAAAAAAAAAATAGAGAAAGGTGAGGGAATTGAAAGTGGTCAGGGTTTAGCAGTTTATAGTATTTAATGGAATACTCAGGTTAGACTTTATGGAGAAGTCAAGAATTGAGTAAAATATGCAAAATATCAATATTTAAAAAGGATCACTCTGTCCTATCATCTTGCTAAAAGGGTTGAAGAACTCATTTAACAAGTCTTTGTTGAGCTGGGCAATGCAGGAATGGTTCTTCACCCATGCCCCCTAATGGCTTATGGTTTCTCTAGGGAGATCTGTTAGCCCCCAGGAAATGACTGGGTGTCCAAGGGAATAGGGCAGACGGATTTCCAGTGGAGTTCAGAGGAGGCAACACTGGATGTCGGTAAGCACCTCCCAGAGATAAATGCTCAGCACACATTATATGGAGAGGCCCTGTGACTGACTCACAGAGATTCTGAAACATTTTTCCAGAGCTCTGGGAATCTCTCTGGGAGGTTAAGTGGTGAAGCCTTGTCTTGGGGGTCAAACTACCTTTTGAGTCTGAGCTCTACCATTTCAGGATGGTTAGTGTGTTCCTTCAGCTCTTTTGAGATTTGCTTTCTTCCTCTGTAAAATGGGGAAATTAATACTTAACTCAAAGAGTCGTTGTAAAGCTGATGTAAGGATTGTTGACAGCATTTAGTGTGGTAACTGACACGTTGTCACAATAGTGATTATTTTCATCCATCCTCATCTGTAGGATCTTCTGAGGTTTCGTTTCAAGATAGGAGTCTCTGGCAAGATGGCTAAGATAACAATTAGCCTCACCAAGGCCCCTCGCCTAGGCTGGGTGAGAGGCCCAGAGGAGGGAGGCCCTGGCATTTCTCACTTCCTCTTCCCAACACAGGACCAACGTTCCAGAACACCACATGGACCAAAAAAACTCATAGGGATTTTTCTCAGCAGATGCACTTGTAAACAAGTGACAGGGCGGAGAGAGGTGGCTTGGGGAGTCCTGATAGATGAGCAGTTGTCAGGAGTCACCCCTGGGACTGCCATCTGTTCCCATTCTCCCCAGACTTGTCATAGCCCACCTCCAACCCAGACTGGAATTCCGAAAGCACAAGTAAAGGGCCAAGGTCCTTGGGACCCGATTGAGGGCAGCCTTACGTGGTGGCTGTTTTCTGTGCAACCTAGTCACACTCTTTGAGATTAGGTGGACTTTGGGCTGGTGATACAGGAAGGGATTCGTGGACTTTAGCTTTTTAGGAAATATTCCATGACTGATTCGTGTATTCAGAAAACACTACTGCCAAAACTGTGTCCGACACTGTGCTTGGGGTCAGGTAACCAAAGCTAGTAGAGGCACAGGCCCTGTCTTCAGGGAGCTTCTAGCCCTGATGTAGCTTCTAGCCAGCTCCAGGCTGGCCCGTGGGAGCTGCTGGTTGGATGATGATAAACCTGGAGTGTTTATCTTGGGCCAGGTAACATTCTAGCCTCTATATACATATAAATGAGACAGTGCCTCTCTTTAATTCTTTAGGTCCAGAGCCCAGATTACATGGGTTATTCTGTCATGATCTGGTCTTTCTCCACTAGCTCTTCTGAATCCCATCCTAGGATTCCTTTTTCCTTTAGCGTTTTCTTTCTTTGTTCCCACCTTTAAAAAAAAAAAAATTGCACATCTCATTTTTAAAGAAAAAAATAGAAAATACAGGAAAGAAAAAATGAAGACAGCCAATATCAACAACCCCTCCCAAGCATACCTACTTTCATCATATGTAGTATTCCTTCATTTTATATATGTTTTATATATTTTATATCCTATATAATATTTATATTTTAATAGAATAATACATATGTTCATTTATGCATATAAGTTGTATGTTGAAGTTACAAAATTTGAATCAATATATGTAGTATTTTGCAAACAATACACAGTGTTTTGAAGTTTGTTTTTCATTTAAAAACATGATGAACATCGTTCCATGTCAGCAACTGCATCTGTGGTTTTTAAAGTATGCAAAGTGCTCCCTTTTTTGGTGTGCCATAATTGCCTTAACTAGTTACTGCTTTGGATGTTTCTAAATTTTCATTTTGGCACACATCCTAGATTATTTATTTGACAAATTTCCAGGAGAAAAATTGTGCTGGCAAAGGGCAAAGATTATCAGCCTATGCTGGCTAGCTCCCCCTACTGCTGATTTGTTTTTAACCATTACCGTTTATTGTATGTACCCTCTACATATGTATGTATGTATGCGTGCGTGTCTGTGTTCATGTATTGTTTGTATATGCACGTGTGTGTATATATGTATGTGTATATGCACGTATGTATGTGTGTATACGTGTGTGGCAAAATTACAGATGTCCTTATCTGAAGTATCGGAGGACAGAGCTGCTTTTGTATATCGTTATGATAATGGTGGACATTTACATATATTCCTTTATCCCTGCCAGCCTTCCCTATAAAAATCTTCATCTCCCTTTCTCTGCAGCCTCAGTGAAATCTCCATTTTGTGACAGGTTTGAGTTTAAATAGCCACAGGGTGACTAGGCAGGACTTTCCCATTGGCTCAGTATTTCCAGTGAATCTCCTCGAAAAGCCACCTGGTTCTCCCCTACAGCTTGGAGGCAAGTGGCAGGGAAAGGGCACACGGTACTTTCGCCCCTTCCATTGCTCATGTCTTGTCCATAGTGAGCTGGCCTAAGCTGGGTAACTGGAGTGAAAGGTGCTGTTTTTTCCAGTTGGATGTGCAACTGGCTACGCAGTGCCGGACACAGCGGTCTAGCCACTCGTCACATGCCATGGTTCCCGCTGTTGATGGACAACCTGGACTGTCCACACTTTCCCATCACAGCTGCTGTTTGCTCAGTTGGCGAGCAAAACAGGGAAGCAGGCCACATCCTCCACCTGCTCATGAAAGTTGTCCATTCCATTCATCACTCAGGGGAAAACTCCCCTGGACTGGACCAGGGAAGAAGAAGAGCCTGGAATCTTCTGAATGGGGTCACAGTCACCCTATACAGATCTTTTCATCTTGGCTAGAAAAACCCATTGTTGATATTTTGGTGAAGAATCTTCCAGAGTTTCCTCAGTGTGTGTGTGTGTGTGTGTGTGTGTGTGTGTTGGCAGGCAGGTGTAACATTTTTTCCTTTGCAAAATAGGATTATGTTGAATATGCGCTTACGTGACCTAATTTTTAAAATTTACAAATATATATATTTTTCATGTCAGTATTCTGTTGAATATTCATTCATTTATTCATTCATTCATTTAAAATCTAACATTTAAAAATTAAACAGAAGAACATTCTTTCCACCGTCATTCATTTAATATTAGTGGGAGTGACAGATAATAGTCAAATAATTGTAGCAGTGAATGTGAGGGAACTCTGAAGGAAAGTTAAGTGGTAGGCGTACTGCAGAGGGGACTCGATCCCTGAGGAACTGTCACTACAGTTGCCATCTGAGGACTGAAATATTAACTTAGAATGAGAAAAGATGGGTCTGTATCCATTTTTATAGCTGTGTAAAAATTCCATTTATGGATATGTCATAAATTACATAACAAATTGTTAGACTTTTTTCAGCTTTACTGAGGTATATGGGGGCATTTAGATTATTGTTGATTTTTCATCCATTTTGTTCATTTTTATGGATGGATTCGAGCTTTTTGAGCTCTTGATCTAGCAGTGGGGTGGATTTGCCTGTATTTACCAACATCCTCATCTGGCTCCTGGTATTTAATGATCCAAGTTTTCAAACCTCAGCCTGGGCAGTAGACAAAGGTAATAGACCTGCCAAGGAATTGCTTGAAGGAAGTGGCCTCATTTCGGGGATGTTGAGGCCAAATAGCCACACCTGGACATACTATAATCTCATGGTAGCTGGAATATATGAAGATACAGAGGCAATTCACTCTATAGTATCATAAGCCATCCTCCTGTAGTAAAGGAGTGAACTTAGTCTGTTCCATCGATTCTGAAAGCCTGAGGACATGGTGACCAGCTCTGCATGAGCTTCTCAGAGGAGTTAGTGAATGAACTGATCCTTGAAGGCTGATCAGAATTTTGTCAAATATTAAGGGATTTGGGGCCTTCTGATAGAAGGAACTCTAAGTGCAAAGATTTCAAGGATTACAGAGGCCTGGCGATATCTGGTACATTATTAGCTTCTTCGTGGGAAATGGGTTTGGAGGGAGGATAGTTGGGGCTGGATGGGGAGAAACCTCGATTGCCGTCCTTGGAAGGTTAGGTCTCATTCTGTAGGTAGTGAGGAGAGAGTCATTTCATCAGGTTGATTATGTTAGGGGAATGTTAGCTGATATAACAGATTAACCCCAGAGCCTCTGTGACTTCATATCATAGAAATTAATGTCTCCTTCACATAATGTCCAAAACAGGTGTTTGTGATTAACAGGCTGCTCTCTTCCAAGTGGTGATTCAGGGTCCCAGCCTTTTCCATTTTGGAGGTTCTGCTTCTGCCATCTTCAGCCTGTGGCTTCCATGTCACTGTGCATATCTGCAACAAGCTGGTGGAAGAAGAAAAAGCAGACTAGCATGAAGTTTTTATAGGCCAAGTTTGAAATGGTCTCACGTTACTTCTGTGCACGTTTTCATTGGCTAGAACTCAGTTCTAGGGTCCCCCAAGCTGCATCGGGGCTGGGGAATGGAGTCTAGGTGTCTTGCATGGGATGAAGAGGAATAGAATAGCAGACCCTGCTGCATTGCTGTTTTAGTTGTGGTGGGTTTGAGGGTGATCTAGAGGAGAGGAAGCCCAGAGACAGGGAGGGAAAAGGGCTCAGCATGAAGGCATGAATAATTAAGGTTAACATTTATTTGGTACTCAACTCTGTGGCAGGAGCTAAGTTATTTCAGAAGCATCAACTCTATGAGATAGGTACTGTTGTTTTCCCCATTTTACAGAATAAAAATCTGAGCCTGGGGGTGACTTGTTGAGAACCAGAAGAACCAAGGTTCACACCCAGGCAGATCTTAGTCTAGCGCCTGAGCTTTTAACCACAACTGTCTCTTGCTGGGCAGTGCTGTCTTCCGGGAGTGCAGAAGGGAGGGGAAGGTGGGCAAGAGGTCCGAGTCTGCAGTGAGTTGGCCAGTGTCTCATGAGATGTGCAGAAAATAAAGGAATCCAAGCTGAACAAGATGGCAAGCTTGGGAGCCCGGGGGTGCCAATTAGAGAGACAGGGTGTGCTCTGTGTGACTGTTTGTGCAAGAGGCCTCACCAGTTGTTCCAGATCTGCCATCTCACAGTGCCTGGCCCTGATTTAGCACATGGACAGCACACGCCTGTTAACATCTTGACAAGTTGCTTTATAAGCATTTTTATTGGTTGCTCGGTATTAAAGGAAAGTTCACTGCCTTGCACTTTTTAGATGGGACAATGGAGGCACGGTCCCTGTGACTCAGCCATTGAGTCATTTTGCTCAGTCATTTTGCTCTTCATTGTGTGAATGTCTTTGTCTCAGGTTGCCCCACCCCTCTGCAAGCTTCCACTCACCTTGAAGACCAATGTCAAATGGCCCCTCCCTGGGAAGCTTTCTCCAGCTTCCATGGGCAGAAGTCGGTTGTTTTCTGTCTTCTCTGTTCACCCTGTGCTGTTAAGTCTATTTATTTGTATAATAATCTATTCTGGACTCTGTTTCCTCTATGAGGATATCAACATCCCTAGTTCCTGGGGTTTATGTACAAGAGGGATTAAGGGCGCATAATTTTTGTGGAGATTTATTTTGTTCTTTTTCCCCTCTGAATATATAAAATGGGGGTTGCAACACAAAGTGTTTAGGAGCCAGGGAGGTGACATAAGTGACCCTGGCCTGTCTGGGACAGTCAGAGTTGGTGAGGTGGTAGCCAGATAAGAGAGTGCACACCGGTCTATAAAACTGGTAACTGAGCTTAAAAATACAAAAACAAACAAGCAAACAAAAAACACAAAAATTGTTTTGGCAGACAGAATATTTACTTACAAGGGTTATGTTCAGCCCTTTGGTTTCTTGTTTGTGATCTCTGATCAGGAATATAGCTCTTTGGAGAAATCTTAGAAAACAAGGATTAACATCAAGAGGATATAGCCCAGTCCCCTGTCTCCCCCGCAGCTGAAAACTGGAGTGAGGAGAGCTTGTTTTCCGTCACTTTTTTTTTTTTTTTGGGGTGGTACTTGGGCCTCTCACTGTTGTGGCCTCTCCCGTTGCTGAGCACAGGCTCCAGATGCGCAGGCTCAGCAGCCATGGCTCACGGGCCCAGTTGCTCCGCAGCACATGGGATCTTCCCGGACCGGGACACGAACCCGTGTCTCCTGCATTGGCAGGCAGACTCTCAACCACTGCGCCACCAGGGAGGCCCTTCTGTCACTTTTAAATTTGGGGGTGACCCTGGCCCCCCTGGTCATAGATGTGCTGTTGGCTGACCCTTTCACATCCTCTGAAATGCTGCTGAAATCAGGATCTTCATTAAGGCACAAGTTATGCCCCTCTTATTTGAATTCTGTATGTTACTTCGGAAGTAATGAGGAAACGAGAGAGAAGTAATGAGTATTGTTTGTTACTTTGAAATGGCTCAAAGACGTAATTTGTCATTTCTCCCCTTTTCCTGCCCAAGGTAAGAATTTCTTGCTCTTTAAGTTCGAAGATTCCACTTGTATTTATAGTAGATGCAGAGAAACTTGGTGCTAGCTCATTTGGAAGTGAAGATGAGTTAACTCTGAATTAGTAATAAAGTCAGTGAGAAAATAGGATTTGATTTATTACTATTACAGTTTACACATAGTTGGAGATTATATATTTGTGAAAAATAATCCTTGAAAATTGCCGTTGAAATCTGTGAAGGACGGTTTCCCTTTTCAAAGGAGCTGACGGAAATGGAAGAAGAGGGAAAATTACTCACTGTGAGTCCACTGTACGCACATTCTGCTTTTCTCCCCCGAGGATGCCCTTCAGTGGCACCAGCTGCCTTACTGGAGGGCAGCTCGAAACACAGTCCCAGAGGGACATTCCCTGTGGCACCTGGCTGAGGATGCCATCACCATGGCACATCCCCACAGCTCCTGTTAGAAATGTACCCAGAGATCCCTGTGGCCTCTGGCGAGGACTTCTCCCTCTTTTGAGTTAGTGTGGAGGGAGGGTGGGGAAGCATACGGGCTGCAGAGACCAGCTCTCTTCACTGCCGAGCTGTGTGGTTTCTGGCTCATCCCCAATCCAGTGTTTGTGTGCATCTGTAAAGATGGCTCTGTCAGTATGCTTGTTTACAGTTCTGGTTATAAGGACTAAATAAAATCACATATTTAAAGCACATACCATTCCACATATCCCTTCTCCCCCTTTCTTGCCCAAGGTAAGAATTCCTTGCTCTTTAAGCTCGAAGATTCTACTTGTATTTATAGTAGATGCAGAGAAACCTGGTGTTAGCTCATTCGGAAGTGAAGATGAGTTAACTTTGAATTAGTAATAAAGTCAGTGAGAAAATAGGATTTGATTTATTACTATTGCTATTTACTCATAGTTGGAGATTATATATTTGCACAAAATAATCCATGAAAATTGCCGTGTTGTTTTCTCATGTTATCCCACAGGAGGAGTTTCTTGCAGAGATAAGAAAAGCAGACCTTCGGTGTTTTTAAAAAGCCAAGTTTTATGGTCAAAATGCTACCCACTCTCCCTTTCTTCTTCCCCCAAACAGAGATAGTCACAATTACATCCCATGAAGAGATGTAAAGAGTAGAGCAGAGTTAAAGGTAAAGGAATTTTCAGTTCCTGCTCTGAAGAAGCAGTGATTTAGTGATATCTTATTAGAATTTTGAAAATCCTGTTTTCTCATCTTTTCAAATTTATTAATAGCATTACCCAGCCAAGCAAAGTTACAAATCCACAAGATTAAAAATTCGCTGAATGTGGCGAATTTCAGTGTCTCCATAACAACTGGCTTGTGTCATTGGTGTGAGGCATGGCACTTTCTTTTTGCTAATCACACAGTTTTATAAACATCCCTTTATGTTGTCAACAATGGAACAGTGAGTTCTTTCTGAAGTCATCAGGAAGCTTCAGTTTGTCATGAACTTTTGTTCTGTGGTAATGGTTACATCAAAGCTTAGGCCATTATGAAAATATTATATTTGTTATCACCATTTTAGAGTTAATACAGTGGAAAATACTAGGTTTTTATGAATCTTTACTTAACCGTGGAAATGTTGTATAACTTGGTCAATTTGTTCCCTTCCTCCTTGCCATCCTATTTCGTTTTAAATGCCTAAGGGATGTTTTCAGTGTGTCCCTCCATAAAAGAATGGAATGCAGGTAAAGCAGGACCCATCTGTGTCTGTGCCATTTATAGTCTGGCAGACTATAGCACGACCTAACCTGTTTCCTAGGGCATAGCACTTTTTAGAATTTCAAGAAAGGCAGGCATCTCAGGTGGGTACCTTTTTAGCGTTTTAGGGAAGGGAAAATAATGTTACCTCTACCCTTGTAGGTTTTAGCTGAGACACTCCCCCCAACCCCCAGTAATAAGTGACAGATTGATTAACAGGAGGAAAACAAACAAAAGTTTAATAACATCTATACCTCCTGTATACGTGGGAGATACCCAGGAAAACTGAATAAAATTTCCCTGAAATGACCCAAACCATCCCTTAAATACCATCTCCAGCTAAAGACAAAAGAAGATGTTTGGGATGGAAGGAAGTTAGTAATGGGAGATTATCAGAAAACCACAGTAAACAAGGGTATGCTTATTATGTAGATTTCAGTCCCTGATTCTCTGTTGATAAGAATTTCTTGAGTTTATTCATCCTCCTCTTCCTGGTACAGATGAGAAGATACCCTTACAAATGGAGATTTCCCTTATCAATGTAAATGTCTTGTAACTCCCACTCAGTTTTCAGAGTTTCACCTTTGTCTGCCATTTCTTAAAAATGATCAGCATAAAATAATATTTTTGCCTCAGGGACATATTTTGGGGTGGTAAATTCTGCTCCCCTTCAGGTTCTTCTTTCAGGAAAGTACTAGAAAAAAGAGCCCAAAATCACAGCCTTGCAGATCAACTCCCTGCAGCACATCCCTGTGAGAAACTCAGAGACCCTGGGCTCTGAACTGTGTGATCTGGCAGGACCCTTGACTCTTGCTTTGTCCGCCATGAATTGGGTTCCAAGATCTCTGCTCTGGCTGGAGTAATGTGAGGCTTAACCGGTGTAAATTAGAAAATAGCCATGAAAGCATTCTGCTTTGCAAACGATCCTTGGGTGATAATGACACAATTTCATCAATTTTTAAAGTTGTTAAAATGTGAAAAATAGGACATAGCTGAAATCATAGATGACTTGGCTTCATTTTTGTGTTTTGATGGTTCATAAAATCTAAAACAGCCTCAGATTTGGGGCAGTCCTCTCATGTTTCCTCCCTGCAGGAAACCGCTTGCCAGTCCTCATAAAGACCAGCTGTATTTCCTGTTCTGAATACCGTTGACCATGACTCTAGCAACTGACCCTAGGAACAAAGGCCAGCTCCCATGGAGAAATAAAGGCTGCCTTTCTGCCAGGTGTGCTTGTATGTGTGCAGTGGCCGTGAACCCTGCTAAGCCCCATTACCTCTGTTTGGGCTGGCTGATTCCTGTCGAGTGAACAGGGCAGTCAGGTTGTATTGGTTTTCATGCGGTTCCTGCATTTTGGGGAGACTGGTTGACAATTTTTCATATGTCACTCAATTTAAGAGGAAAGGAAGTCTGGCTCCAGGGGCAATTTGAGGTCCCCTTCCATTAGGCGTCCTGTAAATCTGAGCACGTATGAAGCCTCCCAGAGAAGAGAAGGTCCTGTTCCTCCATGCTGTTGGCTGCAGTCGAAAGCAAGTTCCCCTGCCAAGTTTATGATTAACCTCTCCATCCAAAACTAGTCCCTTTCTTGTCCTGGCCCTGTTTCCCTCGGGATTGAAGAGTATCAAAGAAAAGGGGGATTGAACCCAGCAGGACCCCATGGGGCCCTCCTGTGTCCACCATTTCTCCTAGGCCTTCCCCGAGTTGCAAAGAGCAGACTGAAGCAGTTACTAATCAGGGAAGTAAGGTAGAAACCAAGGAAAAACAGTGAAGCAAGAAAAGTACCGATAGCTTAATCAATAGTTCAGCAATAAAACAGAGTCCTAGTTACTCCTTAACGGATGGATATACATAATAATCTGTTGCCTATCTTTTTTTTTGTTTTTTTGGCCTCTCACTGTTGTGGCCTCTCCGGTTGGCTCTGGATGCGCAGGCTCAGTGGCCATGGCTCACGGGCCTAGCCGCTCCACTGTTGCCTATCTTTGAGTTGTTCTGCAGAAACTAAGACTCCATCCAGGTGGAGGATGGTGACTATGTGCTGACCACAGCACACAGAACCCAGACTGGTTGGAACCAGAACGTTGATGATTAAGATTCCTGAAACATCACCTTTTTACCTCACCATGAACCAATCAGAAGAAAGCCCACGAGCTGCAACCCTCACCCCAAATGTTGCCTTTAGAAACCCTTCCCTGGAGAGTTCAGTTCTTTTGAGCACGAGCTGCCAGTTCTCCTTGTTTGGCGCCCTGCAGTAAACGCTATACTTACCTTCACCACAACACAGTGTCCGTAGATTGGCTTTGGCACAGCAAAGCCAATCTTGGGAGAGGGGACCCAAGTTTGGTCCCCTAACACAGTGGGGAGAACTTTCCAGCTTGCAGAGCAACTTGAGACTCTCAGCCCCTCACTAATGTGCCCCAGGCATCGTATAGTGGAGGCAAGCTGACCTCTTGCAAAACTACTGCTGACACGAAGGTTTAATGCATGATATTCTCCCTTATTCGTCTGAGATATGTCAGAGTGGAGAGGAGCAAAGCTTGGTGTGTTCTCTTAGACTCCCTGTTTTCTGTAGCACTGCAACATTTCTGTCGATGTGAAGGTGACCGTGTCATTCTGCATGCAGGGACGTGTGGGAAGGAAACAGCATCAGGCAGCATGCCGTTTAGACTAAATTGGATTGGGTACCTGAGTTCATTGACTCAGTGCTCTGGTAGAGACTTTATCTGATCGGACCTTGAGTGTTTGCCACCATCTGCCATTCGTTTTTAACTTCTGTCACCTGGGAGGGCTTGCTACAGAGTTGGATGGAGGAGGTAGGCATGAAAAAGCTGAACATATGAGCTATTTAATTGGTACAGAAAGCTGAGTATATAAAGGGGTGTTGGGGTAAGTCCTGCATTCCATTCTTCTGGGGTCTTCAATTCACCTTGCTTTTGCTTTTCTTCTCCCCAACCTGAGGACTGCTTGTCCAGATGGTCTCCCTACACCTGTGCTTTCCAGTGGTGGCCATTAGCCACGTGGGCTATTTAAATTGAAATATAAATTAATGAAAATTAAATGCAATAAAAATACCCTCAATCCCTCTAACATAGTAGCCATGTTTCAAGTAGTCTGTAACCACATGTGGCTACCATGTAGGACAGTGCAGATCTCAAATATTTCCATCATGGCAGAAAATTCTGTTGGACAGCACTACAGACAGTACACTTTAGAAGAACAGAGGTCGTGTGTGTGTGTGTGTGTGTGTGTGTGTGTGTGTGTGTGTGTGTGTGTGTGTTGTGTATGTGCACGTGCTTGTCATCAAGTCTTTAGTGCTAAACCAGGGTTGCCTGACCCATGAAAAGCTCCCAGGAATTATCTTCTGCATGAGTGAGTGAAAGAATGAGTGAGAGGCTATACATGAGTGAATGAATGAAGGAGTTTCGTCCTCCATGAGCTTGGATTAACAATGCCCTTCTTTTTCTCACTCCAGCTGATGCGCCCAGTGCGGGTAATGCTATCCAGGCATGGTTCTTATAAGTATACATGTGCCATCTGCCCCCTTCTGACTTCATTTATTTAATTACATTTCCTCCCAGTTTTTTAGTGCTGTTTTATCTGTTGCCTGCAGGTCTCCAAGCAAACATTTCACAGGCCATTTTCTGTCTTTTGGATTCATACAGGGTCCTACTCCTAATGGCATATTTTATTGAGCACGTCCTGTATGCTGGCTAGGGCGCTAAGTGCTTCAGGTAAACAATTTAATGCAGTCCTCCTGGGAGGTAGGTAGGTTCTACTGGGGTCCCCATGGGAAAGCTGAGGTCTGCCAGGATAAGAAGCTTGCCCAAGGTGAGCCAGCTCCCTAGAACATGGCAGAGCTAGTGGTCACATCCATACTGAAGAATCCAAAGCCACCAGGCTGGACCCTCTTTCACTGTACCCTCATTGCTTTAATTTCTTTCAGTATTTTGATTGATCTTGGAAGTACCTTGGGCTCTGTATCATTTAGGAATAATTGTATTGCGATGATAATTCAGAGACCCTAAAATAGTAACCTATACAAGATTGACTGTTTTCCCAGGAAATGAAAAGTGCAGGCAAAGGTGGTCCAGGGTGTTTAGAGCCCATTGTAATATCACCACTTTTGTTCTCTATTCTGCTGTCCCTGGGTCAGGCTCTTATCCTCACCTCGAATGAGCCTCCTGGATCAAGTTCAAGGCAGGAAGAAGCGAGAAGGATGAGAAGGGGGCTAAGAACAGATGACAGCTGTCTGTCCTCTTTTAAGGACGTTTCCTTGAAGTTCCACCCAGTGGCTCTGCTGATATCTCCTTGGTTTCCCCTCACTGCAGGGACACATAGTCTTTCATCTGGACACCCTGCCTTCAGTGACAATGGCCCTCCTACCCACAAGCGCTAAGGGAAGACTGGCTGGGTATTGGGTAGGCACCCTGCAGCCTGGCCCAACCTCATGTTTTTATTTCCATTTTAGAGGTTGTGAACTCACACCCCATGGATGTGGGCAGGTTCTATTTTATCAACCCAGACTTTATTACTTTTTATTCTTGAGGTCTGGCATACCCTCTCCAGCTGCAGTCAGCACTCTTCCCTCTTGTATAATGCCCAGCCCATGTGCTAGTTTATATCACCTTCCTGGTCCCTGCAGACCTTTGTTTCTTCAGCTCCTGATTGGAGGATGCTATTCCCACCTTCTAGGTGTCACACCTCTCCCTCAGTTGTGGGCTTTTACTAGGTATTTCCCCCTTCAGGGGTGTGACCATCTGTCACGGCTTGTCACTCGGGAGATGTGTGGGAACTGCGGTTCGTAGTGCGACCAGAAGAGCCAGGGGACATAGCAGCCTGTTTAGTGGCAGAGACTAGCTTGATTTGTAGGTCTGTGCTTCATTTGTGAAACCTGTGGGGCTGAGCACCCTCTGGTGGGACGTTGTATGCAAATTCCCTCAAACAGGACTTCCTGGAGTGGTGTTTATAAGACTAGCTTTGAGCTTTTCCGTGTGTATGTTTGAAAGTTACCCATGTTGCAGAAAGGGTGGTTCTCTTAAGTCTGGCCTTTGAGACGGCTTTTATTATCTGGTGGGCTCTTTGTATAAGTCATATGGAAATGTTGATTCCTGATTCCTGCTGGTATAGGAATTCCTGAGCTTTTTAGAGAGTGGAGACATGGGTTCACATGTTTCACTTCATTAATTCATCCATCCACCCATCCAAAGATCAGATATTTTGTATGTACAAAGCATGCTCTAAGTTATTACTGGGTTGGCAAAATCCTTGAGTATATCGCATTTGTTTATGTTTCTTTGTTTCTGTCTGCTTAAATGTTTTTTTTTTTTTCTTAAATAAAAGGTTAGAATTTTCATCCAACCGATCTATTTTTGTTAGGGCCCTTTCTGAGGGTTCTTGGTTCAGAAGACCATTTTCTTCTACAAAGGTTTCTGCTTTTAGCATTAGCTACAAAATACGCCAGGCAAAGCATTTTATCGCAATTTAATAAAAAATGGTCTTGTGTAGATAAAGACTGCTTTTCTTTCCTTGCCATCCAGTTGCCCTTTTTGGACACATGTTAAGGTTTATTTATTGATCCTGAAATTCATTGTATATTTCTCTAATATTAATTTGTTGGGGAGGATAGTGTGGATAGAGCAGAGAAATGAATAAGGGCTAGATGTATCAGAACTTGCCAGCAGCTTAGAAAAGTGTGGTGTTTTAGACTTTTGATATTGAGGCATTTGAGAGATGGAACGTGTGTTAACTATATTATCAGCACAGGGTATGCATAGAAGAATGAGCAAAGATCTTGACCCTGCCAGGAACTCATTTATCAGTCTCTTAAACATGTAGTTGTAGGACAAGTCGTATCACACAAGCAAGGTAATGCTCACAGCTTCCATTGAGCTGTTCACTACATCCGTGTGGGGTTGGGCTAGCTAGAGATTGTCATCAATCTCAAGACACTTCTTTTTGAATCTTGGGTCATGAATCAACAAAGGATCTGGTGGTGTGCCTCAGAGTAGAGACCACAGATATTTTCTCATACTTTGCCAGTTACTTAACATATGGGTATCAGGCATGTCTTCTAATTTTTTTTTGGTAATAGACGTGTGTACATACACACATGTCTAGTGTTTGTTTTTAACCTGTCAGGTATGAGTGTTACATTTTGATCCACCATCCTAAATGTGTTTGATCACCACCCTCCTCTTTCTGGACAGGCTCAAATCTGATGCTGACCAGGGGTGGGAAGCCCATCCCTGCCAGCCTGCTGTTCCTATACTAGGTGCTGTATCACCTCATGGAAGCCACCAGGAGAATAACCTTGGCCAGGATCTCTTCCTTGTGCTGGGGTCCATCCAAAAGGTGGGCAGTTGTAGGTATTGTTGATCTATAAACACTTGATATCTAGGCCAGTCGTAACCCCACCTGGTGGAAGAACTGACTGCTTGTTTTGGGCCCACGTGCTCTTGAGCATCAAGCCCCAGCTCAGTTTATTCTCTTTTAAAACCTAAAAAACTTTCTCTGTATGATGTCAACTTTTGGCCTTCGTCCACATTGTTCTGAAATTCTTCCCCTTTTCCTCTTTCTATTGTAGATCTAAACTGTGCAGTCTCCTCTTCCTTTTGATGCTTATGTGTTCAAACTTTTTCGATGAAACTTTGTTGTATATTAGTGAGTATAAACACTTGATTTCTGCCAACATAATATATTTTAGAAAATATTCCCAAACATTTGTGACCATGTCAGTATGTATGTATCTTAGCCTAACAGACTTTCCCCGACTTAAGTTTACAAATATATGCACCATTAGCACTACCCATCAAAATCCAAATCAGGCAATGATGTAATATCCGTAAGTCACTGAATGGGAGAAAATAAGACAAGGAGATTTGTAAAAATAATACAATCACTTTCATACAGCTTTCATTAATATGCAGATCACTTCCATAAACAGGATCATCTTTGATCGTTTCACAGGTCCTAACTTGGGTAGTAGTTTTATCCCTGGCTGGAGACTTAGCCACTCATTTAGGGAGACACTGTAGAGTGAGCCCGTCCACATGCTAGGCCTAGTTCTAGGTACCAGGCACATAGTGCATTGTGAAGAAAGCAAAGTCCCGGCCTTCTAGTGGGGAGTGCTTGAAAAGAAAGGATGTGTGATTGTGCCTTTGAGGGGTTCAGTGCCTGGCCTGAGTTCCTGCAGCAAGGTAGGGAGGGAGTGAACATTGCATCCTAGGTGTTTCTGTGTCAGTGGCTTTTTTTCTGCAGTCTTGGTTATCAATTCTTTCCACCCGTGTATCTCTATAAAAACAGAGCATGAAAAGCTCAACATTACTTTGACTGCTTGAGTTTCTTCCTAAAAGTTCATCCAGAGTTTATCTAGTATACTATTACATATCTTTGTTTTAATATAAAACTCTTTTCGGTGATGTAATGTCCCTCCCTTTATCTGTACACTCCAGGAAGATGTTTCTTGCTTATTTGACGCTTCAAGGATATCTTTGCATTATTAGGGTGACTAGCCATGCTGGTTTGTCCGGGATTGAGGGGCTGATGGGATGTGGGATTTTCTTAAAATAGAGACAGTGTTGAACTTTCCTCCTGGTTTGCCTGGGACTGAGTGGTTTCCTGGGTTTGCAGGACTTTGGTGCTAAAACTGGGTAAGTCTCAGGCAAAAAGGGACTAGTTGGTTGTCCTAGATTGCATACTGGAAGTGGAAGGGGACTGTATTCACCACAATTTAGTGCACATCACAAACATACCAGTACAGACTCTTAGAACATTCCCCAAATAGTTATATTTAAACTAGCATTATTATTATTTTGTTTTCAATAAAGAAACAGGGTATCTCAATAAGTTTGGCTAGTGATATTTTATTTTACTTCTATATCAATTATTTCGGAGAAAAATATGATATGGCCCTGAAACATAATAGTGCATGACTGATAAATTGATGTTAGTTATGTGTCGTGCTTTGTACCATATTAGTCAAGTAGCTTATTTATCTGCATTGCAGAGAAAGTCTCTGCAGTGTGTGTCTGTGTGTGTGTGTCCGTGTGTGTGTTTTGCTTCTACACTGAGAATTTTCAGTGAAGGGAAGAAAATGACCTTATAATTTATAAAGAGATAAATACAATTTGTAGTAGGGAGGGGAGGACTGGCAGCAGTGTAGCTTAGTGTCGAAAAGCTTGGGTGCTGGACCCTGACAGTCCTGAGTTTGAGCCCTGCCACCTGCAAGTGGGATGCTCTTGATCGAGTTACTTCAGCCCTCTTAGAAGCTGACTCTGGAGAGAAGAGCTGGTTGCTCTGGGATTGAATATCTGTAGGTTTCCAAATGCCAACATCAAATCTTTAGTGGAACCTGGAAAGAAGTAAAAAAAAGTTTCTTGATTTATATTTTAGTTCAGTTAAATTAGTTCTCTGTTAGGTGTAAAGAAAAAATATACCTCCAATGTACCCGGGGAACACCATTTAATCATTTGTACCTGTCTGGTAGAAATGCTATTTCTTACCAAAAAAACAACAACAACCAGTCATTCATTGAATACTTATGGACATCTTAACATTTACTCCTTATAACCAGCTTATAAAGTGGTCTATCACTCAGTATTGTCTGCAGTAACAGACACAGCCAATCTCCAAATACCAGTGTGGCCCCTCAAAGAAGAGAGGTGTTTTTTTTTTTAGCTCAGGATACTTGTGCATCAGATGGGTCAGTGGGTGGAGAGGGGGGCCTGTCCACCATAGTCACTCAGGTCGACAGGGAGCACACCCTCCCACCATTGCTGGTTGCTGTGTAAAAGGGAAAAGAAGGCTCTGGATGGTCTTGACTCTGCAGTTGAGTGTTTGGACTGGACTTGATACACTTTGTTTCTACACACAACTGATGGGCCAGAACTAAACACATGCCCCCCTACCCACCCACTCATAAAAGAGGAGGCCAGGTAGTTAACCCTTCCATGTCTCCAATGGCAGAAGGCCAGAAATAGTCGGCGAGCTGCTCTGATGTCCACCACATCCGGAAGTCTTCTCCTTTTGAAGATGAGGAATATCAGACTAAGAGAGTTTAAGTAACTTGACCTAGAGCATCCCGCTTGCAGGTGGCAGTGCTGAAACTCAGGACTGTCAGGGTCCCAGCACCCAAGCTTTTCGACACTAAGCTGCCCTCCCCCGCTGCAGATTTTTTTTTTTTGTCTTTTTATAAATTATAAGATCATTTTCTTCCCTTCATTGAAAACTCTCAGCATAGAAGGAACACACACACACAATTAGATACAACATAAGTTGGGTAAGTCTACCAAAAAACCAGTCATTTTCTTTGTGCAAACTGTGCCTCAAGTTATTTTCAGTCCATTTTAGTTAAAAGTTGTCTGTCAGCTCTTTGTAAGTGTTGTATTATTATAAGCTGAGCAGTAATGGGTCCGCGGGGCCAGGGATATATGTACTTAAGCGCTGAAGTGGATTCCCAGTCCATAGGACATGAATCTGAGCATCTTATTAAGATTGTTCAAGCCCAGCACGGGGCCTGAAACACTCTAGGTCACTTGGCTTTGCTTCCCCCACCTCTTTAACTGTCCCATTTGGTTTTCTTCTGCTCGAAACTTCATTCAAGATAACACACAGTTCTCACGGCCACCATACTTCCATAACCCAGAGACAAGTGGATTTCTTCTGACTTGTTTCTCCTTGTTGATGCTTGGTATAAATTTGACAAACGTCCTTCCTGTCGTTTGGGTAATTCTTGTCCTCTGGTTATGTCTTTTGTGCTTCTATTGGGGAAAGCCATTTAGGACTTCAGAGCTACCCAAGGTCAACTGAACTTCTAACTAGTCAGCAAGTGTTTGAGCACCTGTGTGTCCAGTACAACTGCAGCTTGACTTGGTAGGATTGCCAGCCAAGGAAAATTTCAGCTAAACTGCAGTTAGTTAATAGGATTTAAAAGTGGAACTCTTCCACTGTCATGCAAATATATTTGGATTAATCAGCATCGTGATCGTCATGACAAAGCAAATCATAGCATAGCAGTGAGGAATATAAGAACAGGTAAAACTGCATTTAAATCCCAGCTCTGCTGCTTACTAGTTCTGGGACAAGTTTCTAATTCAGGCAGAGCCTCATTATTCTCACCTGTAAAATGATAACGAGGACAGTACCCGGTGGAGATGTATCATCAAAAGCACATTAGACTTACAGGAAATCATCTCTGCACCGGCATGAATGAATGAATGATGTGGGTGGTTCCCCAGGGCTGTGTAAGTTCAGAAGTGCTCCAACTGATCTGGGCTTGAGTCTTGGGGATTTTCAACTAATGTATTTTGATATAAGTTCTATATTTAAGAGAATGCTCTAGAGATGGGAGTATTTCCACATGGATAAAAACTAAATTTGTTCAACACCTTAGTTAGAATTATGTGAATGAAATATAAATTAAAGATTGCCTCCTTTCTTACATGGAGTAACCCTGACAGCGAGAATATATTCCAGGTCTTAGTTTTACGGTTCAAGGGGACTTAGGTTTTAGAGGAAAAAAGAGCCACCAGGTGGTGCCAGCCATTTTCTGATCCAGAGAGAAGAAATACAAACCCAGCTAAGGAATTTCCATCCGGGATACCGTTAACAGTTTGGGATTTCTTGAGTCATTCAGCTCTCTGCCTCGGATTTCATGTTATTAAGTACATTGAAATTCTTGAGCTTTAAATCCTCATGTAGAAGACTCTGTCTCTGATTTGTGATCTGTCATGCTATACTCTTCTGGCTGATCGGATTTTTGTCTTTACAAAGAAAAAAACTTGCCTGTAGTGATCAGCTGTTGCTTTTTGCACAGTCATTTCACTGTGTGGCAGTGTATAAGCACCTACCCTCAGGGTAGTAAAAATTTGGTTCAGGAAATAATTGTGTTAAAATCAGTAAAAACAATGTAATCTGCAGGGAGAACAAATCAATGTTTCCCCCTTTTGATTGGGAGGGAAAACATGCCATAGAAGATGAAAAGATCAGATCATTATATCTATCAACCCGTTTATCCTTTCAGAAATATGAATTAAATTCTTCCTTTGGGAGGCCGTGTGGTCCCATGGCCAGGACTCCACTCCCTGCAGTCAGACTTCCTGGGTGTGGGTCCTAGCTGCAGCATTTCCTAGCGGCCTTGGATCTAATTCCTTAACCTCTAGGCGCATACTTACCCCATCTGTCACGGGGATGAGAGAACCTACTTCGGGGTTGTTAGGAGCTAAAAATACGAAATACTTCTTTTACAGAATAAGTGCTCAAAACGTATTGGTGACCACGAATGTTGTTACTTAGGGTGATTACAAGGACCCTCATGGAGCCAGAGACCCCATCCCAGATTCACCGCCCTCCTGTGCCATTGGTGGCAGAGCGTCATTTAACTCTGAACAACTGAGAACATCCAGACCATGACCCCCATTTTGCAAATGAGGAAATGTTGCTTAGAGTGGTTAAGTAACTTATTAGGCCAGGCTGCATCCAGTGTCTCAGTGTTGCTATAGATTTACAATGTTGTAGAGTCTGGGGTGAAATTTCCCTTTCCAGCTATTATTCACTTGAGACCACCTTACATCAGGGCTTGCATCCTAGAATGCCATTAGTTTTCAGTCAGCCTCTACTCGACTTTAGATAGCCCTGAGAGCATCTTGAAATTAACACCTTTACATAAGCTCTGCCTTCTGTTCGTGTTAGGATGGGGCTCTCAGTTGCTGCATTTACAGCTGCCTAATAATCCCTGTTCCCTTGCTCTGTGTGTGCCGACGCCCCAAGTCAGCTTCCGTGGGTTCTGAACTGGCCAAATGAAGGGCTAACGGGGGCGTTGCTACTACTGATTTGTATCTCTGATGCCCAGATTTTATGAATGGAGGATTTATGCTTTTTTAGCACAACCATCTACTTACTTTTCATTTTTGAACTCGATAGGGAGGACAAAAGGATTGAATACGTTTTGCAGGTTAATCTGTCTGCTAGACCAGAAGGTCAATAAAATATTAGGTGGCAGCATGAATGATATTGGAAGTAAGACAGCAAAGCTTACCTTTTTTAAAAGACGGTGAAACTTCTAAAATTGAGGTGGTGATTATTAGCACTGTCTGCAGCTTGGAACTAGGGAAGGTGGAGGCAGGTGTGGCCGGAACATGTGGAGGTGAAGAGCTAAGAGCTGCCTGTGGGAATGAGGTTAAAATATCACATTCTTCAGCCTGGCAATGCAAAAGCATAGCAAAGACATGAAATCTGTGCAGTTGTGAATAATGATGTGGTTGAACCTGCTTGAGATGTTGGGACTCTGTTAGAAACTTACGTGGGATAATTTCAGATTTGATGCATGGGATGATGATAACCGTATCAGTAGGTGGCATTTAGTAAGTGCCTACTCTGTGCCAGGCATTGTGCCGAAACTAAACATAAATTATTTCATATAATCCAACAAGCTACTTATTATTGTCTTTATTTTACAAATAAAAATGGTGAAGCTCATCAAGGTTAATTGGTATGTGTAGTAAGTGATGGAGCCAGAAGTCAAGTTCAGAGTTACTCTAGGGCCCAACTTCTTAACTGCTACACTGTATGTTCCCAGGCATTGGAATTGGCAGAACAAAGAAAGAAAGGGTTGAGCACATTTATGCATGGACCCACGGAATGCTGGTGTCTCCCTAACCTTTAAATCTGGAGTGAGACTGGGCCCATGCCCTCTGGCCTGTCCTTTGGAGGAAGATTGGTAAATGAGAATCAGTATATTTCGTTCAAAATTTGTTTTCATGCTTTTAGAGTAGGATCTCATCTGGACTGGGAAACACACTATAAAATAAGATCCAAGACTTGTGTGAATTGGGTTTTCACTTACTTACTTCACTTTGAGAACTGCTGCATTGGATCCTTGTTCTCCAAAGTTTGTCTTTCAGAATGTTGCTGAAGTAGGATCTTAATAAAAGATTGAAGTTAAGCAGAGTGCCTTTGTAGGATTTCTCAGAGCTTTCAATATACTAAGGAACCTTAGTGTTCTCCAATAGGGCATAGCTTGTGTTCCCCAAACATTTTTTTTACCCCCAAATTCTCTTTTCTCAGAGCTCCTCTGAGACTAGTGTTGAAAACTGAGCCAAATTTGAACCTGTCTTTTATTTCCTTTGTATTTTGGTTGCTTCTATATGAAAAACATTCCACACAGTTGAAATTAAGGATGGTGACGTATTTCCCTACACCAGAAACCTAATATGGAGAGGGTCCTCTGAAATCAGAGGCTCTTTGGTAAAGAGCGAGTTAAGTGTTAGGTGTCAGAGTCTTATCTTGGCTGGAGAGGGCTCTAGCTGGGAAGGTGTATTCACTATCCATTGCTGTGTAACACATTCCCCCTAATTTATCAGCTTACAATAGTCAACGTTTTGTATTTCCTAGTTTTTGTGGGTCAGTCATCTGAGCGTGGCTTAACTTGGTACCTTGGGCTCAAGGTTTCTGATGAGGTTGCAAGCAGATGGTTAGCCGGGGCTGCAGTCCCACCCGAGGCTTGATTGGCGTGGTGGTGGGGCTCTCCCTGCAAGATCATTCTTGTGGTTGGCAAGCATTGGTCCCTCACCACATGACCTCCACCCAGTGGCTACATAATATGGCACCTGGCTTTTCTCCCAGAGAGAAGGATCCAGGAGAGAGGGAGAGGGAGAATGTAAGAAGTCACAGTCTTTTTATAACGTTATCTTAGAAATGACATCTCACTACCTCTGCTCAGCTCTTTTAGGTAGGAGTAAGTCAATAAGCCTATCCCGCACTCATGGGGAGAAGATTATTCAAAGACCTGAACACAAGGAGGAGGTGAGGATCACTAAGAACCATTGGCCACTTACCACAGCAGTGTAAAGAGGGATAGGGTTTTCTTGATGGAGAAGACAATTTCAATTTTCATTTGTGGTGAGATGATAGAGAAGAGGTTAACAAAAAAGCTGCTGTCTTCCATTGTGAGTATCATATTTCATGGCCCAAGAGTCAGCAGAGAAAAGGAAGGTATGCATGGAAGTAAATCAGGAACAGTCGGTCACCATGATTTTGCCCCATCCCACCCCACCAGGAACCCTGTGGGCTCCAAAGCTTGCTGGAAGGGAGGGAGGGAGGGAGGGAGGGAAGGAGGGAAGGAGGGTGGAAGGAAGGAATCACAGAGAAGCATTTTGCTGTAGTCCAAATATTTCTTTCACCCGGAAACAATATTAGGTTAAAAGTACACATTTATAAAATTCAAGGGAGATAGAACTAGGGAAAAAAATGAGAAGGGCTTCCCTGGTGGCGCAGTGGTTGAGAGTCCGCCTGCCAATGCAGGGGACGCGGGTTCGTGCCCTAGTCCGGGAAGATCCCACATGCCTCGGAGCGGCTGGGTCCGTGAGCCATGGCCGCTGAGCCTGTGCGTCTGGAGCGTGTGCTCCGCAACGGGAGAGGCCACAACAGTGAGGGGCCCGTGTACCGCAAAAAAAAAAAAAAAAGAGAGAGAAAACAGGTGCAAATTTGTTTCCTTGATTAAATAACCTTTTATACTTCCTCCCTTAGTAGAGTATAAACTGTGGCCTTACAAATGCTGGTATTGTTTATTTATTGTTTCTTAAGACACCCAGGAGGGAAAAATCAACTGCTTCCTCCTCTCTAGGAAACAGCTCCATAATTCAGGGCTGTGACATCTGTTTTGATGTTAGAGAAATGGCAATAAAAATTTGATGGAGGCAAAACATTTCTGTGGGGGGAGGTCTGGAGCGGGAACTGGAAAGGTAGAAATAATGATAAAAATGCTCCCACTGATGTTTAAATATTTAGTTATTTAAATATTTAATTACCAGTATTGGCTTCCTTTGTGTCCATATTATCACACTAGATAATGAGCCTGTTTTTGAAATGAGCCCCTGATGTCACTCAGGCATTTTGAGTTGGCTCCTTTTGGGCCAGTTGTAATATGGATCATTTGTTCTTCAAATGTGAGAACACCCTTCACCCCCTCCCTCCCCCTGGGCGTATTTTGGTAATGCCTTGAGAAATTTTTTGATTGTTGAAACTGGTGGTGTGGGGAGATGTTCCTGGCAGAGGCCGGGGATGCTGCTATACATCCTACAGTGCACAGCACAGCCACTGCAATAGAGAATTATCCAGCCCTCCATGTCAACAGTTTGAGTTTGAGAAACCCTAAGGAAGTATGAGGTTTGGGGTTATGCCTTTGAGGAACCAGATAACAGTATCAGACAGGACCTCATAGATGAGCAAAGACCAACATAGATTAGAATGCTGACAAAGACCATTCTTGTGAATCGAAAGCAGAAAAAAGTATAGCATAAAGAGAACGAAAATGACAAAATTGGAGTTGCTTTGTGCCTTACAGTCACGTGTGGTTTTTAGGCCACAGGTAAAATGCTCGTTATGGCCAAGCAGCAGTAGCTTGGCTGGAGCTTGGATGAGCAGCTGGTTGCAGGGCCTGCATATTTCATACAAGCAAAGGATGAAAACCCCTGCGGGTTGTGGTGTTCCCGCGTGGTGAGGTGGAGGGATAGATATAATGAGGTCTGACTTCGCAGGTGTGTGGGCGTTGGAGAGTGTGGCTGGGAGAAATCCAGGGGCCCTGTCCTACCCCTGGGACGTTGTTGCATTTTCCCTCCTCTTCCTGTTTCAATACTGTGACCTGTCTTCCCTTAGCAGGCTCTAAAGCTACAGCTGGTGTTGACCTGAGGGTTTGTTCAGCCAGCTGCTGCAGAGACACCAGACGGGGCCCAGGGTGGAGGTGGCAGGGCCAGGGAGACACACATCTGCCTTGGAAACTACATTTGGCCTGGGATTATTTTTAGCAGGAGGTGGCTCCCATATCCCCCCTGTGTCTCCTTGGAGCTGAGATATCATGGTGTTTCACAAGGAAACCAATCTGAATCCATTTTCATTTTTGTGTATGTGTGCGTGATTTTTAAAATATTTTATTGAGGTATAGTTGATGTACAATATTATGTAAGTTTCAGGTATACAACATAATGATTCAGAATTGTTAACAGTTCTATTCCATTTATAGTTATTATAAAATGTTGGCTAGGGACTTCCCCTGGTGGTCCAGTGGTTAAGACTCTGTGCTCCCACTTTATATATATATATATAATATATATATAAGCTATATTCCGTGTGCTATACAATACATGCTTATAGCTTATTTATTTTATACTCCATCTTCCTCTTGAACTTCCTTCTCCTTGTCTTTTCTTCACCATCCCTGTCACCAAGCCAGTGCTTCTTGACAACTTAACACACAACAGAAGGGTTGTGAGTTTAAATTTTATTCAGGGTCTTACTGAGGACAATAGCCAGGGGAATAGGTGCTTAGTAGCTCTGAGGAAACTGCTCTGATGAAGTAGGGGAGAAGCCAGTTTATGTATGATTTTTGGATAGGAAACATACGCAGTCAAGCATACACTGAGCTAAAAGATTACTGTTAATCACAAAGAACAGGTATCTCAAGGTAATGATTTTAGTGCTTTTCTATATATAGGACGGTGCAAGAATCTGGGGTCATTGAAATTCTTCCTAAGGTATGTATCTAACCAAGAGCCTGCTTGTCCAAAGCACAGAGTGCCTCACCCTGTTTTTTCATCCTGAATTCCATTTGGGGTACAGTGGGTTATGACTTAACCCTTGTAGAACTGGGTGGAGAACAACATTCTTTGTCTTAGCAATCTTAATTTTTTCTTCGTCGACATCCTCAACCTCTGTGTGTTTTAGAGGTCCTATAAGGAACTAGAAGAACTGCAGGAACAGTGCACTATGCCTGCAGAATTAGATTGGTTTCTTGGTTACCATCTAGCCTGTCAGTAACTAGGGCTGTTTACTCTCCTGATTGTAATCTCTCATGTATTCATGGAGCAGCGTTTTCAGATTTTCCAATGAGAGTGTCATCCTTATTTGACTTTGTGATGTTATATATAGCTCCTTTCACCTCTTACTCGGCCTGGGTATGCCTCACTTCGATCCTGGGTCACACAGTCTGCTTTAGGTAGCATAGAGCTGGTACACCTCAGGAATATGTCCTTGAGGCTCTGTGTGTGACGTGGCAAAAGCCACCAAACTGGAGTGTCCTGATACTGGGTCCTCATACTGAGCAGGGAGCACCCTGGTTGTGTGCAGTGATGTGGACTTCAGTTTGCCTTTCATCTGTTCTCCATGATACCAATTTCATTAATAAAGCAGGAATAAACAAGAAGTGTAGTAGAATCTACAAGGGAAGAAGCAGGGCCGTTGAACAGAAGGGCTGCATTCTGGTTTCAAGCACGGGCTGGGAGAGCCTATATATGGTGCAGTGGGTGCTAAAATTGTAAAAATAAATCATTAAATCTGCCAAATAATGGTCTATAAATATCTAGTATAAAATAATGTTCTCATTTACATTTAAATAGTTTAGATTTCTTAGATTTCACTTTAACAAAGTGTAATGTTAATGCAAATATTATTTGGCAATGAAAGTAAATACACCAGGCAGAGTTATTAATTTCTTATACACAGTCATCTATTTTCAAATATTGACTTACCATGAAGGACCTTTATCATACTTACGAGTCCTATTTGTTAACATGTTCAGAGTCAGAAACTCAGGAAATGCAGATTCATGGAATTAGAAAACACATTGGCTTTGGGTTGAAAGTGAACCTCTTCTCCAATTGCTTGATATAAATTAGCTTGCTAGTACATTTGTCACTGCTATTAAGAGGCCCTTCTGACACTTTTCTCTTCCTGCTGGACAAATCTGAACCAGTGAATTTTTAAATATTCTTATAATATAACTGTATCTCTTGTTTCCTTGATGTGAGTAGTTACATAGTATCTAGTACATAAGTCCCTGGATAAAATAAAATAAATATTGTACCAACAAGATATATACTCAAAAATACTATAGATAAATCAAAATGGAATTCTAAAAAAATGTTCAGGCAACACACAGGTAGGCAGAAAGAAAGAAAAGGAGAGACGAGAAAACAGAAAAAGCAGAAAACAAAAAATAAAATGGCAGACCTAAGCCCTAACACATCAGTAATTTCATTAAATGCAAATGATATAAGTACACCAATTTAAAGACAGAGACTGGCAGGGTGGATTGAAAACATGACCCAATTATATGCTGTCTTCAAGAAACTCACTTCAAATAATACGAAATAGGTTCAGTGTAAAAGGATGGAAAAAGTATATCATGGAAACAGTAATCAAGAGAAAACAAAGGTGGCTAAATTAATGCCAGATAAAGTAGACTTCAGAACAAAGAAATTAACTAGAGATAGAGAGGGACATTTTATAATGATAAAAGAGTCATTCCACCAAGTTGATATAGCAATTCTACATGTCTATGCACCAAACAACACAGCTGCCAATTATGTGAAGCAAAAACTGATAGAGATGAAAGGAGAAATGGACAAATCCACATTTATGGTGGAGACTTCAACATCTCTGTCTCACCAGTTGCTAGAACAACTAGGGAGATCAGCAAAGGTATTGAAGAACTCAGCAGTGCCGTCAGCCATTAGGTTGGCATTTACAGAATTCTTTTCAAGTACCCACAGATCATATACTAAGATAGGCCATATCTTGAGCCGTAAAACAAGCCGCACTAAATTTAAAAGAATTAATATCATACAGGATATGTCCTTCGACCCCAGTGGAATCAAAGTAGAAATCAAGAAGGGAAAGATAGCTCCAGCTCCTTGGGCTTTCTGTATTGTTTCTTGGACATTTTAAACCCAGTCACACCATTTGAGGTCTCTGTCTCAAACCTATCCTCAGATTTTCTGCTGGCTTTACTCATCTAAGCTCTAAATTCACCACCATTTCAGAAATTTCTATAGTTACCCTATCTAAAAAGACTTTGCACAGTGCCCTCTGGCTACTATCTTCCCGACTGCATCACCTTCCACCAACTTTTGTATTCCTCTGTCATTTTCTTCTAAGTACTTATTAATATCTGAAGTTACCCTTTTTGTTTATTTACTCATTTATGAGCCGGTATTATACACAAGAATAGTAGCTTCAGAACAGTAGGAATACATGTGCCGTGTTCACTACAGCATCCCCAGACCCTAGGGTGCTGAGTAAGAACTTGTTGAATGGACCGTAGATCTCTATTACCTAGGTCGCCACATGTACTAGATATCTAAAGATATTCTCTCCGCCACAGAAAGCCACTAGGAATCTTGTGCAAGTTAGTACATAAACTCTTTCCTGCATGCAAATGAGAAAAAGAGAACTAGCCTCTCTGTGTTTAGCTAACCTTTGGTTTCATGTATTTGTTTTCCCAACAAAGGAAACTCTTAGGGGAACTTGGACTGAAATAGGATGAATGCTTAAAAGCATTCAGAAGCCTGCAAACTTGACTTGTGGAACAAGGCTGGTAGTTCCCCAAAGATGGTTGTAATGATGAAGTAAACCTGGAATTTCAAAATGAATATTCTCTATTTTATGTAGCACTGACAAGACTTGCAAATAGGTAGATGATTACCAAACAGTGGTTACCCTATTAAATAGATAGTTGAACATACACATGCACATTAAGTGAAAGGTCATTTTCAAGTTTTTCAGTTTTTCTGTTTTGAACTGGAGTTGGGCATAAGTTGTTGGGTACATTGGAGAGGTCGTAAGGCATGGGTGTTGGAAGTTTGATAGATCTAGGATCCAGTCCTTGCTCTGTCACTGATTATCTCAGGGTAAAGATTTATCTATCTATCTATCTATCTATCTATCCATCTATGGCTACGTTGGGTCTATGTTGCTGCCCATGGGCTTTCTCTAGTTGCGGCAAGTGGGGCCTACTCTTCGTTGTGGTGCACAGGCTTCTCCTTGCGGTGGCTTCTGTTGCTGCAGAACACAGGCTCTAGGCGCGTGGGCTTCAGTAGTTGTGGCGCACAGGCTCAGTAGTTGCGGCTCGCGGGCTCTAGAGCGCAGGCTCAGTAGTTGTGGCACACGGGCTTCTTTGCTCCGTGGCATGTGGGATCTTCCCAGACCAGGGCTCGAACCCATGTCCCCTGCATTGGCAGGCGGATGCTTAACCACTGTGCCACCAGGGAAGTCCTGTCCCTGATTTTCTTGTTGGGAGATGTTTGAAAAGTCATTTACTCTTTCAAGCCCTAGTTACGACACCCATAAGAAGGGGAATGACAAAAGCACCACTGTAGAGTTGCTGTAAGGATTTTAACAACAACAAAATAATGCCTGTTTAATCTGTTCCCTTGACGCAATCTTACACTGGGTGAAAGTAGTGAGTAGGGGTCAAGCTGCACCCCTCACCCCCACAATTGCCTAAAAGTAATCAGACTTGCAAACTCAACAATATCCTTGATGGTGTATTATTTTCCTCAGAGTGGATGGAGACCTAGATGGTTATATTTGAGGAGCATGCTTTGCTTGATTGACAGTCATGGCCGTAAATACCAAGTACCGCTTGAATGTCTTGGATGGGGCTAGGCTGTGGAGGTACAGAAATGAACAAGAAACTCAGGTCTTGGGAGAGAGATGGTTGGAAAAAGGAACGGCTACAAAACACATGGTAATTGCTAGAACTGAAGCTGTGGGCTGGGCTGTTTTGTGGCGGAGAGAAAGCAACATTCTAGCTTCACCCGAGTCTCCAAGGATGAGTGACTCTTTGCCTGATAAAGGTGGAGGAATTGGGTGGAGTATACTTGCAGAGCAGAGAGGCGTGGAAGAACACCCATTCAGAGATTTGCTAGCAGTCTGGCTATGAAGAATTGCCCGTAAACTTTTTTTTTTTTTTTTTTTTTTGCGTTACGTGGGACTCTCACTGTTGTGGCCTCTCCCGTTGCAGAGTACAGGCTGCGGACGCGCAGGCTCAGCGGCCATGGCTCACGGGCCCAGCCACTCCGCGGCATGTGGGATCTTCCCGGACCGGGGCATGAACCCCTGTCCCCTGCATCGGCAGGCGGACTCTCAAGCACTGTGCCACCAGGGAAGCCCCCGTAAACTTTTTAGTTTTGTGATTTTTCAATCTCTAGGAATTTTATTTTCAATGGGTTTAGTTTTATTATATGGACTAAAAACACACTGAAAGTCATTCCCCATTGTTTTGAAGAATCTCTGTTCGCTCCTCCTTTGGCATAATTTTTTAAGGACTTAACCGAATTATAAGGCACGAGGACTCTACAGAACCAGCTGCGTTTGAAGGCACTGATTTGGGAGACATCAATTCTGCCAGTTAAATGTGGCCGTTAGTGGATCTGCAGTGTGATTTATGCTGATGGCTGTGTGGTTGTTCCCTTTCCAGACACGATTAAACATTCGTCTGTGGGCAGACAAGAGAGAGGTGCTCTCAAAAAGAGGAGTGGTTGGGAACAACAGAGGCCAAAAGGCACTCGGGAGTGATGATAAGAAAACGGTAAAGACTTCTTGATAAATAACAGTATGAAGTCTCTCGAGAGTACTGGCACTATTACTGAAAGCAAGACCCCTACAATTACTAGTAACTGTTCACTAAGTCCAGGAGTGCATAAATGATGTAAATTAGAATTCTGAGGGTGTTCTCTTCAGTGTAACCTTGTGTCTCACATATGGGGTGGCAGGATTCAGATTTGCCTTTTTCAATTTCAAATTTGCACTAAAGACTGATTACCTGCCACATTCTTACCCCTCCCCTCCCCCTTTCCCTCCCTCCCTCCCTCCTTTTCTTTAAAGTCCTTGTAGTTCAAGGGGGTGTTTTATCTAAAAGTCCCATTCCTGCAAGTTGATTTTCTCCAGTAGGTGCTTTTCAAATTCTTGCTTGCCAAGAATCTTTGTGGAATTTTGTTTTGTTTTGTTTTTGCTTTCCTACCCACATCTTAAGACCAGGAGTCATTTAGTTCTTTGCTTTTTTTTTTCTGTTGTTGTCCAAAAACTTGGCATGCTATATTGCGCTTTATTGTGGTTGCATGCCAACTGTCAAGCATTAGAGGCCAATCTTCAAATCTATTTTATGGATTAAGTGTTCTATTTTGTGTACTTTTGAAGACTGGCCAGGTCCAACAGTGTACTTGATCACAGTGAGATGCTTTCCCCTGTTTCTCCCCTCCACACACCCCGTTCTTAAGAGTATAAAGGAAATGGAACTTAACTCCCTTGGAGTTTTAGTCTGAGCATGTTTTAGTTTTTGTAAACAGGGATGCTACTTGGGTTATATAGGAATTTCTCCCCAGTTAGCCCTATTCTTCCTCACAATTAGAAGAGGAAGCTTTTAGCAAAGGAGAAGCTGAGGCTTGCTGGGATATCCATACTTGCTTGAGGTTGTCTGTCAAATCAGGGTTCAGAGCAGTGGGCTGACTGACAGCTAGCTCGGTCTTAGAAGTGAGGAACATCGTCAGGACCCGAGGGCAATAGTTAGGGACATTGCTCTTCCCTGCAGCATTCATGAATTTAGAAAGCAGAAACAAATGCAGACCAGCCTCATCCTTTTACTCATGAGGGGGAAAATCACTTAAGCTCAGAGAGGTGCAATTACTTGCCTGAAGATGTACAGCTGATTATTGGCAGACTCTAAACGCCAGTCTTGTTGTCACTTAAAAATTCCGTATAACCTTCCTATAACCATCAAATGCTACCTTCTCTTTGGTTTTACATACTTAATTGCTTCAATTTAATACTATAAACCTTTTCGTTGGTTATCACTGGGTGTCACATTTGGGATTCATGATAAACCATGGAGGTACTGTCATCTCTTTATATTTTACTCACCCATAGTATTGAAGTATGATTCTATTGTAACCTTGATAAGCCTTGGGCAAGTGTTCCAGTATTTAATCACATGGGCACATCTGATTATTTTTAATGGATTCTGCAATATCATACTGTAAACTATAAACCATATTGGAAATGGATTGCATATGTAAGTCAGCCTTGTTGAATTGTTTGGCGTTGGTTGCAGGACCCCATATTGATACAAAGTCTGCCCATGGGAGTCTGGTGGAAGTAATGTCTACTGGTAGAACATGAGTGTAGCAGCATATTCTGCAAGTATTGGTTTTGTGTGATTTAATATTTAGAAAAATAATTGAATCAATTTTCTTTTTTAAAACTTATTTTATATTTGCCTTGAGAACTTCCACCAGAGTCATAGTTGAACCTGTTATGTGCTGGTGATAAACTGAATCATGCCAACTACAGCTAACTCATGTATTTTTGGGGAAGTGACCTTTTTTTTTTTGTATAGTCATTTTGTTTACAATATCTCTTCCAGGTGGGGCTTTAGCAGTACATAAAATAGCTATAGGTGGATTTGTAATTATTTTAAAAATCCCATAAAATATTAAGAGGATTAAAAATCCTAAGATATTAAAAATATCTTGACTCATCCTTAAGATAGAAATTGGAAAAACTGTGATGCCCCAAACAGAGGTACCCTCCCTCTGACACAGTATGTGCCAAGGCCCTTATGGTGGTATTTAGTCCATGACGCTGGTTTTCCTGTTACGGGTCTGGGCAGTGTGGTGGCCAGGACCCAGAAGAATCTTAGCATCCATATGTGTACCAAGCTTTGTCTGCATAAATAATTTTCTCCCTTGTGTGTGGAGTGCAGTTTTTCACCTATATGTAGATGCCGTTGTGATTAATAAGATTCAAAACCATTTACAAGCATTAATGAAACCAGACTAGATTTGGGGAATTATGTCAATACATACTTACTGAAAGCACATGTTCATGCAGGAGTCCATAAAAGCTTGGAATTACTTGCAAAAACTTGGAATTACTGGTCAAAGTTAATTATCTTTGCATTTGAGAATAATCTGGGATGGTTTAATATTTTGGGTAATAATCTTTCAGAGACTTTGCCCAACACCAAGAGCTGTCTTTGGCGTTGTAAATGTGGTTCTACGGCAGCTCTCACTTACTAAAGAACATTTGTAAACAATATACTATGTAACTGGTTCCTTGTGATTTTAAAGACTGAGAGCCCCAGAAGATGTTCACACAAGGGTTTGTTTGGCCTGAGCCCATGTGTTAGTTTTCTATTGCTGCCATAACAAATTGTCATGAATGTACTGTCTTGCAGCAACACAAATTTATTTTATACTTCTGACACAGGACTCACTGGGCTAGTATCAAGTTGTTGGCAGGGCTCCGTTCCTTTCTGGAGGCTCTAGGGGGAGATCTATTTCCTTGATCATTTGGGTCGTTGGCAAAATTCATTTCATTGTTATTGCAATAATGAGATCCCTGTTTCCTTGCTGGCTGAGAGCCGTTATCAGCTTCTAGGCCTCTCTGCAACAACCCCCCGCCCCCCCGTCCCATTTTCCTTAGCTAGTGGCCATATAGTCTTTCATCTTTAAAGCCAGCAACAGTGGTTTCAGTTCCTTTTGCTTTTGAAATCTCTCCTCCTCCTTCTGTCGCATCTCCGTGACCAGGAAAGGTTCTCAGCACTTAAGAACTCATGTGATTTAGATTGAGCCTACTGGATAATCCAGGATCTCCTCCACATCTCGAGGACCATACCCTTTATCATATCTGCCAAGTCCTTTAATGTAAGGTAACATATTCACTGGGGATTAGGATGTGGACGTCCAAGGGACCATTATCGTGCCTACCACAGCCTAACATGACCTTAAAACTTGAAACCATGTTAATTTGCTTAGGTTTGTGTCCTTGGGATTTGGAGACCAGAGCATTAACCATTAACCACAGGGGTAATGTGGTAGTCCTTGCTCCCTTTCCTCTAGTGCCCCATCTTAAAGAATCATTAGAAGAAATCCAGCCATAGATTTAAGATTACACTATCCCAGAGGACAACAACAATGCAGAAGCTAGATTTAGCTATAGAGACGTGTAGGGAAATGGAGAGAAGTTTCAGTGGTGAAAAATCTTATTGTTGTGGGATGGCCCTTCTCCCTCTTCCTTTGGAAGTTCAGCTCCAGAGTTGGCCTGTGATGCTGATGCTTGATGTTCACCCAGCTTGTGATGGAACTTGCTGAAGAAATGGTCCTACTCTGGTCTTGAAATCTGTTAGAATGTACTGAGTTAACAGGGAAAAGTAGAACTAGATGAAAACTTTCAGTTTCAAGTTCATAGAGAAATATTCCAGGCTCAGGTCTAAAATCCATCTCCTCTACACTGCCAGGAAAGCAGATGGGCTCTTGTCATTGAAGGGTGAAGCTATGTTAATTAATATATTATGAAACTGACTCTAGTTGAACATGCACTTTGTATGAATGGTTACTGGTTCCTCTGGAAGGAAGTGCTCAGGGAATTTTTTGGATGGATGTAAGTCTCAGCATCGTCATGATAGATGTAAAGACACTGTTTATTTTTACACATAGCTTTTTTTTTTATTGTGCTGCAGGCAATTGGAAGGATTTGATGGGAAAATAACTTACGTGTTACATAACTATGAGAACTGTACTTCTCAGTACTGAAATGGGATGGGAGAAAGCTTATGCCTGTTTGTAATAATTATCTCAGCAATCTTATACAACTTCTTCCGTGCTAAGAGCGCATAGCTTGGGAACTAGAAATTTAGTGTGTGGTGGAAGGAGTGTAGGTGAGAAGGGCTTGAAGTAAAGATACACCTGATACGTCTATGGTTGGCCCCCTTGACTCAGGCATCCTGGGTCAAAGGCATTTTAAGGTTTAGACCCTAAGCTCGGAGGTGGAAGATTATAGTGCTTAAGACAAAGGGCTTTGGAGCAAGGGTGATTTGACTTGATAGTTAACTGACTTTGCTGTGTGTGACTTTGGTATTATCTCATTCTGCTGAGTACCATCCAGATGATAGTCTCCTGAAGGGATTTTTGAGCATTGAGAAACTTTTTTAAAAAAAATAATACGTTGGCATTGTGCCTGGCATGTAGTGAAATGATCAATAAAGGGAAATAATTGCTTTCTTCTTCCATCTCATCCCCACTTGTTGTCTTACCTCCCAATTCAGCATTAACTTTCTAATGTTCTGCAAATCTCTTAGGCTCTTGGTCATGGATACTCCCGTTTTGCCCTTGTATCAGGGAAAAGAGTGGACTATGGAAAGGAAAATAAGGAGAACTACCCAGTGATTAGTGGTGAAGGTTTAAGTTTATGACCAGCCCTGGGTTTCTTGGGACTGGCTAAAGGAAATCTTTAATTTATATATATATATATTTGTGCTCAGTACCCCCTGGGGCTGTGCAGTGTGGTGGCCCTGGCGATGGTGTACAGTTGTAGAGCATATCTCAGATTCCTAGAACTATGGGACAACCATTGAAGCAGTGAAAATATAACTGTAAGA
Organism: Neophocaena asiaeorientalis asiaeorientalis; assembly: GCF_003031525.2. NCBI lineage: Eukaryota > Metazoa > Chordata > Mammalia > Artiodactyla > Phocoenidae > Neophocaena > Neophocaena asiaeorientalis. The sequence goes on along the minus strand of NW_020173512.1, from coordinate 479,213 downwards.
TAAATGAAATATTTCTAACATAACTGATAAGAAAATCCCAGATCTCAATTTCTCAAAAAATTGTGCAAGCTAAAAATATAAATAGCAACAAAATAAATAATGATAGTATTGGATTATAGCCCAAAGAATAAAATGGTTATCCATGAGTCCACAATGATAACAATGAGTGATGGAATATATAAATAAGTGGGAAAGAAAAGATAAATCTTCGTTACAGAAGAATTCCAAATGCTCTATGTTGATACTTTCACTTTTAGACGGGGAAGCTTAATTTGCCTCCTCTGAACTGTGGTGTGGACTCAGTGACTTGCTTCCAAAGAATACAATGTAGAGAATGAAAAATAGTGACTTTACTGGGAGAAAACTGGTAGACACAACTTTACTAAGTGATCATGGTGAACATCACGGGTGCTAAGCCATGTTAACATCGTGTACGCCTAATATGGTGTGATGAGAAGCACGCCTCGCCTGTTGGTATTCTGTCCGCAGATTTATAACCCTAGTCTAATCATGAGAAATACATCAAAGTGAAAGTGAAGGTCGTTCTACAAAATACCCCATCAGTATTCTTCAGAATCGCCAAAGTCATGAAAAAACAAGTCTGAGAAAGTTGAATAAAAATAAGCAAATCCTGATTTTAAAAGCCTTTTGATTATCTGATTACCCTGGATTATGGAAAGTGAACCCCCACGGGAGATGCAAAATCTCCTTTAGAAGTAGGAATCTAGTTAATGGAGTAGGGTACAGCGGATGGCGGTACATATTCATTTTGGGTTGGAGCAAGTCAGGTAATGTGAAGAGAAGCTGGAGAATGTTGCTAAGGACAGACAGTGCTGACAGAATGGATTAATTTCCTCTTATTCATTTTTAAAGACTTTCTTTTTCCTCTCACTAATGTTATCGTTCATATTATGTTTGATAAAATGTTTAAAAGGCGTTGGGGAAAAAACTTATATTTGAAATGTGAAGTGGGTCATATTTCCATCTTCAAAATCTACTGCAGAGGGTTTCTGGAGGATCTGAGATTGTTAGAGCATCTGAATGGCAGCACTGTTGATGTCTCAATGCAACGCCTTTGCTGGAAGTAGAGAGAGAGTTAAATACATACACACACACACACACACACACACACACACACACGCTGATAAATGTGCTACTGGCCTGGTCTTCTGAGTTGGGTGCAAAATGTACTGAATGTTGAATGCTGTGGACCAGTGTATGCAGTGATAGGAAAAGTCACTAAGAGAGATATTCTCAATTATATACTAGTTTTTTTTCAAAGTTTCATCAGACTGAGTAGCCATCCTTAATTAGTCCAGAAGCAGATGAAGGCTCATTTAGGTCAAAAGAACTTTTGAAAATTTACACAGAACTCTTATATCAAATTCATTTCAGTACATTTTAAAAATAATACTCCCCTATGCTTCTTACCCCAATTATCTTCAGATATAAATGGTTCATAATACTAGCACTGAAATGTATACACTTGGGCCAGTATAATAACACTAAGTTCTTTTCATTTATCTTTCACTGTGGTCCCCTACCCATTTTGAAAGCATAGCCATTCATTCCAAAAACTTTGGAAAATTCAGAAAAGTAAGATGAATAAACTGGAATTTACTCATACTCCTACCAGCCATTGGTAATGTGTTTTTACCATTTTGGTATATATTTTTCTAGATTTTTTCTGTGTGTGTGTGTGTGTGTGTGTGTAAATATACATATGTATCTTACTAAAATGGGATCACATATAAAAATACATATGTGTACATGTAGTTTTAAAATTAAGTATAATACATAATTGTAACTTAAAAATACTGTGGACATCTTTCCTCCTTGATCAGTATATAGTTCTGTATTACTTTTCAAGGTGTTTTAGAAGCCCAGTGTATAATTGTGCCATAATTTATTAAACCAGGCCCTTTTTTTTGTTTTTTCGGAGTGCGTCAGCTTTTATTTTTACAATCTTTGTACCCAAACCACCATAGCATACATTTGGTAGTATATATATGTCCATGCCACTCTCTCACTTCGTCCCAGCTTACCCTTCCCCTCCGCGTGTCCTTAAGTCCATTCTCTATGTCTGCGTTTTTATTCCTGTCCTGCCCCTAGGTTCTTCAGAACCATTTTTTTTTAAAGATTCCATATATATGTGTCAGCATACTGTATTTGTTTTTCTCTTTCTGACTTACTTCACTCTGTATGACAGTCTCTAGGTCCATCCACCTCACTGCAAATAACTCAATTTCATTTCTTTTTATGGCTGAGTAATATTCCATTGTATGTATGTGCCACATCTTCTTTATCCATTCATCTGTTGATGGACACTTAGGTTGCTTCCATGTCCTGGCTATTGTAAATAGTGCTGCAGTGAACATTGTGGTACATGACTCTTTTTGAATTATGGTTTTCTCAGGGTATATGCCCAATAGTGGGATTGCTGGGTCGTACGGTAGTTCTATGTTTAGTTGTTTTTTTTTGCGATACGTGGGCCTCTCACTGTTGTGGCCTCTCCCATTGCGGAGCACAGGCTCTGGACGCGCAGGCTCAGCGGCCATGGCTCACAGGCTCAGCCGCTCCGCGGCATGTGGGATCTTCCCGGACCGGGGCACGAACCTGTGTCCCCTGCATCGGCAGGCGGACTCTCAACCACTGTGCCACCAGGGAAGCCCTATTATTATTATTTTTTTTTTTCCTATTTTTAGTTTTTTAAGGAACCTCCATACTGTTCTCCATAGTGGCTGTATCAGTTTACATTCTCACCAACAGTGCTAGAGAGGGTTCCCTTTTCTCCACACCCTCTCCAGCATTTACTGTTTGTAGATTTTTTGATGATGGCCATTCTGACCAGTATGAGGGGATACCTCACTGTGGTTTTGATTTGCATTTCTCTAATGATTAGTGATGTTGAGCATCCTTTCATGTTAAACCAGGCCCTTTTTGATGCATATTTAGCTCCAGGATGTTGTGCTGGTAAGTGTTTAACAGCTGGCTCTGTGGGGAAAAAAGAGCCCTGATTTGTAGCACTTGCCAATTTCCATGGTGGAAACAAAGCCACCATAGCTGATTTCAAGCTACCAATGTGATGTCACTGAATATGCAGTTGAAAAGAGATACTGCAAGCCAGCTTCAGCACCCCAGTGCTAAGGTTCAAGTTTGATCAACAATTGGTGTTAAGGATGTTGATGTCCCTCCTTAAAAATCTAAGTGCCGTGAAAGGGCGATCATCCTCAGGGTCTAAATCAGTTCTCTGGCACATAGTACAGGAGCAGTCAATATCCATTGTTCCAAAAAAATTAGATTGTTTTGGGTTGGATTTTCCTCACTTTTATTGCATTCCCATAGTCATGGAGATGATGTACTAAGCTGTGAGTACTGAAAGAGAAGCCACCTGGAAGCATAACAGTAGTGGCAGAGAGGCGGAGATGCTATTGACAACAGCGGTATATGCTGTGTATATATCAGTAGAAGCAGGCTGGGGAAGGTTTTATTTAGATTTATATGGGGCTCCCCATGCTGCCACTAGCCTTGGATTAATGGAATGAATAATGTAAACCCAATGGATAATATGAACTAGTGGGAATACCCTCTCCATTATTCTCTTTCTCTTTTTTTTAAATTGAAATGTAGCTGACATACAATATTAGTTAGTTTCAGGTGTACTACCTAGTGATTTGACATTTCACACATTACAAAAAGATCACAGTGATGTATAGTAACCATCTGTCCCCATACAAATTTATTGCAATATTGTTGACTATATTCCATATGCTGTATATTACATCCATGTGGATTATTTATTTTATAACCAGAGGTTTGTACCGCTTAATCCCCTTCACCTGTTTTGCCCTCCCCACTCTCTACCTTTCCCACTTCTGGCAACCACTCATTTGTTCTCTGTTATCTGTGAGTCTGTTTTCGTTTTGTTTTGTTTTTTAGAGTACACATATAACTGAGATCATATAGTATTTGTCTCTCTTTTACTTTCACTTAGCATAATACCTTCTAGATTCACCCATGTTGTCACAAATGACAATATTTCCTTTTTTAAAAAAATGGCTGAGTGGTATTCCTGTGTGTGTGTGTGGGAGTGTGTGTGTGGGTATACCACATCTCCTCTATCCATTCATCTATTGATGGACACTTAGGTTGCTTCCATACCTTGGCTATTGTAAATAATGCTGCCATGAACAATAGTGTACACATATCTTTTCAAAGTAGTATTTTACCGTCGCTTTCATTTAACAGATATTTATTATGCCTCTTCTTTTTTTGATTACCACGGTAAGTTTATTGAACATCCAACATTTCATATATATACAATGTTAAAGAAACAGAAAAACAAAGTGTTTTTTCCTTATGATTTACTCTATTAACTACTTTGATGGATAACATACAGCAGGGTTCATTATATTTATCATGTTGTGCAATACATCCCTAGGACTTCTTTATCTTATAACTGGGAGTTTGTACCTTTTCACTACCTTTATTCAATACCCCCTCTCAGCACCCCTGCCTCTGGTATCTAAAAATCTGATCTATTTTTCTGTGAGTTTGTTTATTTGTTTGTTTGTTTTTTGCGGCATGCGGGCCTCTCACCCCCGCGGCCTCTCCTGTTGCGCAGCACAGGCTCTGGACGCGCAGACCCAGCGGCCATGGCTCACAGGCCCAGCTGCTCCGTGGCACGCGGGATCCTCCCGGACCGGGGCTCGAACCCATGTCCCCTGCATCGGCAGGCGGACCCCCAACCACTGCACCACCAGGGAAGCCCTGTTTATTTGTTTTTGAAGTATAATTGACCTACAACACTATGTTAGTTTCTGGTACACAACATAGTGATTTGATATTTCTGTACATTTCAAAATACTCACCATAATAATATGCCTCTTCTTTTTCATGAGTTGTGCCAGGGACTAGGAATAGAGAACAAGATATCTAAGCCTCCTGATTTTGTAGAATCTTCGTTCCTTCTTGTTTCCAGAAAATAAAATGGAAGAGAGTAGGCAGAATAATATAATGAACCCCAGAGTGCCACCACCCACTCACAAGAGCTCTCCTCAATCTTGTCCTCCTTCCTATTTCATTTTGAAGCAATTTGTAGATGCTATATCACTTCTTATGTATTTCAATATGTGCTTCTAAGACAGAAGACATTTTTTAGAAAGTAATTAAATACCCGTGTCCTCTGCATTGACAGGCAGATTCTTAACCACTGTGCCACCAGGGAAGCCCCAAATGTTTTTAAAGTGGAAAAAAACATTAACTGTAGGACTTTAGTCATCAAATATCCAGTCAGTGTTCAAATTACTAATTGTCACACATCATAAAATCTTTTTTTTCTGTTTGAGTAAGGACCTAACTACAGAGCAGGTGTTGCAAGTGGTTGATTGGTCTTTTATGCTTCTTTTTATTCAAGTTCTTCTCCATTTCTTACCCTACCAACCCCATTTTACTCTCCCTGCAATTTATTTTTGAAAAATTGGGTTGTTTTTCCTGTAGTTCCCCACCGTGTGGATTATCTGATCCCCTCCCTGTGGTGTCAGTTTACATGTTCCTCTGTTCTCCTTTAATTTGGGAGGTGCCTGTAGACCCTTGATGTCTTCCTTCTGTGTGTGAATGGAAAATAGAGTGATTTGATCACGTTGAAGGTGGTCACCTTGGTACGCAGGAAAGAGATTCTGTAAAAGAATATTTGTCTCAGGGTTTATTAGCTTATCATCATTCTGCTGGAGCATGCCTTGTTAGAGTTTTGTTTGTTTGTTTCCTGTTTATTTGTTTTTTGAGTTTCCTCACCATCATGGACCATCTTTCTTTTTGCCCCTCTGTTGGGTCTTAGCTGCTAGTCTTCAATTTTGCCTCAGTTTGAATATATTAAGTCACAGGAGCATCAGGACAGCCCTTTGCCCAAATAAATTAGTGACTGATTGTATTATGACTATGTTCCTTCTTTTGGTTTTTGCATTTACTGTAGGTTGTGAATGATTTCCATTTGTTGTGATGTCTACTTGAGCTCTGTGTTGGTGGGTAAAAGTCAGACCTCTTATTATATAACATCTTTGACCTCTGAAAGGATTTGACTGAGAAAATCCTTGGTGGTTCACTTGGTAAGAAGGAAGATTTGCAAATGACATCTTTAGGACGTATTTAGATGTAATAGTTGTGTTACAATTTATTGAAATTCAAGAAACACTTGTTGACTTCCAGTAAGTGTGCCACGTGTGGGGTAGACAGTGAGGGGTGGGACCACCATGGCTGTTGCCTCCATGGAGTTACAGTCTAGGGGTAGAAGGCACCAGTCACATAAATGTATACACTGTGGCCAAAGTACAGGTGTCTTCAGTCCCTGAAACAGTGCTGAGGAATGACCCCATCCTGGTGAGTCCACAGAAGGTCTCAGGATCCCTCAGGGGCCCAAGTCCAGACCCTGAGAATCAGTGGTCTAGATCAATATATTCGTCTCCTTGAGTTCTGAGAGTCTGTGATTCTAAGATGCTAATGCAAAAGCTTAGACTCCTTAAGTTCAGTGTGTCAACTAGGAGTTTGTAAGCAGTACCCACTTCTTGTCTTCTAGCAGCGGACTCCTGGATTTACGTTGAACTACTGCTATCCCTTCCTCTGCTGATTCGGTCCCCAGCTCCTGAAGTGGCTGTGTGGCACAAGATTGGGCAGAGAATCATGCCTACTTGGCTGTAGTGATTGATTCAGAGATGGGCCTGTGACCCAAGCAGGAACAATTAGAGCTAACACTGTGAGTTCTGTGCGGTGGGATAAAGGGTACTGTCATCTTCCCTTCAGACTGGAACCTGCAATGGCATTGGCCTGGAGCAGGTGGATCTATGTTATTACCACATGGATCCTGAGAATGAAGCCCACAGAGATGAAAAGAGACAATCTTGATGATGCAAACTGTACCTCCTGACTCAAGTTGTGCCATGTTATTACACGATATGTTTGTCATGTTATTTGTATAAGACAAGGTAGTAAGTAGAGTGATTTGAGTTAGCTTGACTTAAATTTCCTATTTCTTGGAACCTGAAGAATCCTAACTAGTCTAGATGCCTTTGGTGGTCCACGCATGGGCTTCAGAAATTTCATTTAAGATTTCGTTGTTCCCGGGAGGCATGCCCCTCTAGGCTCAAGTGGGTGTAGCCCCAAAGGTTAAGGACCCCTGACGAAGATGTGTCTAAATTAGAGTGGAAGGTATACTCCTTTACTTAAACAAAAGAGATCGCTACTCTTTCACTACCTGTTCTACCCATTGGCCCCTTGAAATGGAGGATGATGTCACTGATGTAACTGGAGATTGGCTGTAAATAGCAAGAAAATCATGGTGAAATCTCAAATGTTAATGAGCAGGCTTCTAAAACTGTTCCCATTAGTGGCAAGAGCACCAGAGACTCATCTCCGAGGATCTCCCAGAAAATGGTAATTTTATGCAGTGCAAGCTGAAAGGCAGAAAAAAAATTGCTGTGATAAATAACACTATTCAAGTGTGGTGATTTTTTTTTTTTTTTCCTCACTTTGAAATGCTTGTGCAGCAGTGAAGACTTGTTTCTCTTTGGGTGCTAATTTTTGGATATTCTAGTAAGTCTACTTAAAGGTCAGTTAACTAATTTATAAATTGCTGGGATGATGCCTAGAGTGGTCCAGTGGGATGCTTCTTGAATTATATCCCTGTGTGAATGCAGTATATTTGCTTCATGTACAGATACATAATTCTGCTCAACAATTTCTGGATGGATACCTTTATTCCTCAGCTTTGCTTTTTATTCTTTTAATGCTGGGGTGGACTCTGTCATACTGGGTGGGATCAACATTGTTAAAAAAGGAGTTACCTCAGTTCAGGGGAAGATCTATCTCTAATTCTGACCTGCCACTGTGAAGTTGTATCCATTGATCACTAGGATGACCGACGTGAGGGTGGTGGGAAGGAGGTGGTAGAGTGCAAAAATTTAGGGGAAGCTAATTTAGTAATTATAAAACAGCTCAAATCCCATATTCTGTGGTTGGGGAGCACATGCATTGTTAGTAAAGAATGATAGAAATATATATATTTTTGGAGTGAATAGGTCAATGGATATGTTTTCCAGCATAAATTAACTTGAATCAGTGTTACCAATCTTGAATTGGACCCCGTTAAGCTGCATTCTGGGAGGCAGCCTGCCGGACTTTTCTGCATCCTGGCATCTTCCAAACTCCAATCTCCTCTCTCCAAGGCTGCCGGAACAATTGTCCAAGTCTGGCTCCTCCAAGCTGTCAGGATAGAAGTTGAGACTCCTTAACAACAGGTATGAGTCCTTCAGCGGTTACCTCTGCTCATTCTCTGGCCTCATCTTGAACCTCAAGCTTAGTGAACCTTGCCTTCTCCTTCATTCAGTGCCATGCCCACCGCCACGTTATTGTACAGTGTTATTTCTTGGGCCAGCGATGCTCTTAACTTCCCCTATCCTCTGCCCCTCTGCTGCTTCTGTCGGCCAGCTTAGAGTCACTTTTTGAATCACATCTTCTGGAAGGCTTTTTCTTACTCCCACATCTGGGCTGGATCCACCCTTCTCTTATGATCTGACAGTATCCTGTTTGTACTCCCATTAGAGCACTTATCAGACCTTATTCAGCCATAAATCCATCCATTGTTCCATCAGACCATGAAACTTACCATGTTCATTATCAGATTGCTGGCATCTGGTATGGCACTTGGCATATGGAGCCTCAATAAATATTTGTTGAATTAAATATTGGAGATAGATGTACAAACTAAAAATAGCGCAGTGAGTGCTTTGGTAGAAAAATGTTTAAGATAACTCACAGAGGATCAATTAACCAACATTTTTTTAGGCCAGGGCAGTGTTTGAATAAAATGGAACATTGTGCTAAAAAGAAAACAAAAAACAAAAAAAGACTATGGGTTTAAAAAAAAATAAAGTCAGAGAGACAGATAATTTCACTCAGTTGTTCTTTGTTAAAGTGTTATGTCTTTGGCTCTGAAAAGGAACAATTAGTAGATATCATGGTCTCTTGCATTGGAAATGGCTGTTTTAGGCCATTATCATAGTCCAAATTTCTTTTAGGATTTGCTTTTCCTTTTTATTGGACCATTGTGTCTTGTTCTTTTACATTTGCTATGTCATTATCTTGAAAACAAAGGCAAGCTCTTCCTTTCCATTGCTGTCATAAAAGGAGTATTTTTATCAATGCCAAAGCAGTAGTTGTTAGTTAGATGATATAGAGTTAGATAGGAATGGTCCAAAAGGGTTGTATCCTCAAAGCAGCTAATGACCTTGAGTACATTCGGGACATTTTCAATTTTACTGAGCACTGTTTTCTCTCTTTTATAGCAACTGCTCAGTTGTTAACCTGTCTTCATTTTGGAAAATGGGAGGAAGTTCAAGTATGTTATCCACTTAATGAGAAGTATATCAACAAGTTTTTGGTTTTTATCTCCAGACAATTTAATTTACCAGACGAAGCTCCCGTTTTCTTGTAGATTGGTATTATGTCCAGGTTTTGAATGACTGAAGTGTAAAGGTAAACTCAGAGCCATAGATGATGTTTCCTTTTTGAAAGTGCAATTTAGAATATAGTAAATCATCTTAAATTATGGAGTCATTCACATATACAATTAGTTAAGTATAATTTACTGCAAAGCATTAAGTTAAATTCTAAATTAAACCCAGATACAAAATGGGTCAACATTTGATATAAAAAATTCAAATAATCTGAGGCTTTAAAAAAAGCATCTCATTTTACGGCAAAATTTAGGGAAATAGGGCTTCCCTGGTGGTGCAGTGGTTGAGAGTCTGCCTGCTGATGCAGGGGACACGGGTTCGTGCCCCGGTCCGGGAAGATCCCACATGCCGCGGAGCGGCTGGGTCTGTGAGCCATGGCCGCTGAGCCTGTGCGTCCGGAACCTGTGCTCCGCAACGGGAGAGGCCACAACAGTGAGAGGCCTGCGTACTGCAAAAAAAAAAAAATTAGGGAAATATACACAACTCTGGAATGACTACTGACATGTAGTCTTGTAGCCCTAATTAAGGAATGTTCAATAGCTTGGCACACCGGCATGTCACATACCAAAGAATTTAAAAAATTCTTATTGAAATAAAATATATATATATATATATATATATATATATATATATAAATGACTGTAACTTGTGTCCAAGCCCTTATATTCCTCAAGTATGATTAGCTACAATATTCAAGATATTAGATAAATGTATTTATATTTGCTCTGTCATTAAATTACTAATTAATCCATTGGAAAAAATATATATATGCACTTTAGTAGTTGCCAAAGATGTGAAGATGCACAGTTTCTCACGTCTGTAATTGTCTCCATTTCTTTGCATTTTCATTATGATATGGTATATATGACGGCCATGGCTAGCACTTGGTACTTGCTTTACACAGAGCAAATGAAGAATGATCCTTTCAGAGTTGTGTCCTCAAAGCATATTTGGCTGAACATATTGGGCATATGTTCAATGGCATTGATCATTTTTTTTTCCTGTAAGTTACTCAGAGCATGTGAATCGTTAACAAAGCTCCATTTTGGAAAATTGGTCCTGTCAAATAATGGATATGAACAGTAAGACCTTTTCTACTTTGCCTCTTTGCTTCCAGTCCGTATCCCTCTTCAGCCACTGCAAACCAATTAAGCTGAGGCACATTGAGGGACCTCTGGAGCTGTGCTATCCAATATAGTAGCCTCTATCCTCTACTTAAATGAAAAATAATTGAAATTAAATTTGAAATTCACTTCCTCAGTCACACTAGCCATTGTAGCTAGTGGCTACCATAGTGGACATTGCAGATTATAGAACATTTCTAACACAAAAGGAAGTTTTATTGGACAGCGCTGCTCTAGAGTTTTCTAAAACCTATTTGATCACTTAGTTTCTTCTGTTAACATTTAATTTCTACCCCATATCCTTTCAGATGGTGGTTTCTAATGTTGATTCTCTGTAAAAATCACCTGGGGAGGTGTATAAAAATTCTGATGCACAAGCCAATTGGAATCAGAATGGGGATAGGGGACTGGGGCCCGGGCACCAGCATTTAAAAAAATTCCCTGCGCAATTCTAGTCAGCTGCTGACATTTAGCACCACCGTTCTAGACAATAACATTTTGTTTTTTAATGGGGCAAACCGGTGTCCTTTGTACTTGCTACCTCTGTGTTTCGTTGACCAGCCTCCTTTGGAACTTGGTTGGAGAGACGTGTAGAATCTAATGTTAGAGTTCAACATTGGGAATCAAGTGAACCTGGGTTCTTCTGCTTCCTTACTTGCCCAGTGATGTTTGGCCAGTTACTTAACCAAGCTAAGCTTTTTTTACTTCCTGAGTGAAATGTAGATAATAATAGAACGTGCCTTGAAACACGTGAGGATTAATTAAGATAAGGTATATAAAACACTTGTGACAGTCCCTGGCACATAAGCCCTTAGTAAATATTAATATATTTTATAATAGAATATATTTTAGAACATAAAATATATTTTATAATTTTAAAATAGAATATAAACTTCTTGCTAAGATAATACTACAGGATTTCTCTTCATGGATTTTGCCCTCCCTGTTGGGGAAATTTTAAGTGTTTCCTTACTGTATCTCATGGCAACTCAAGGTAAGAATTTAGGCACCCCTGTCCAATGAGTAGGGAGATATTTTGGAACTGGAAGCTTTCTGTAGAGTCTGCTATACCTACCCAAAGTTGCTTGCTCAGCTTTCTTGGTTCACAACGTAAAATTGCTGAGCAGGGTTGAATTTGAATGATGTTAGCGGCTGTTCTCTCTTGAGACTTGACTGGGCATGGTATCACCTCCATGCTTAGAGCAATCAACAACTGCTGTTGGCCCCAGTTTGGATTAGGCTGGACCATGTTATTCCCAGACAACAGGCCCAGACTTGTCAGACTTTGAGGAAAGAAACGGCCTTTTAGTTATGTGAGTCCTCGAGACTTCCATGTGGTTGGACATCGAAGAGGTGGTGGAGGGGCAGATATCAACTCTGCTGTTCGCTGTTGGCTCCTAGAACACTTTAGGCAAGGGGCTGTCATGGCAGCAACTGGCTGGGAACAGTACCACGTAGCACTTAGCAGTATATCGGTGGATCTGTGGATTGAGTTTCCCAAGTGGATGATCTTGCAGCTTTCCCAAGTCAAAACTAAAATGCAGTTAAATTTTATGAGCTTCATACATCCTTTTCCTCTTTGTAGACGTTAGTATTTTCTTTCGAAAAGTATGTTTTCATAAGCTGCCTGTTAAAATGCCAAGACTCTTAGCAACCGGTTATAGAAACGAACCATTTTATGTCTGTGTTTTAAAATGATCAAATCAAATTACTATAGAATCAAAACCTGAATTATCGCCATTTCTCCAAGACATAAAAACACGACAGCCATACTCTTCTCCATAAAAGGCTTCTGTAATGTTCTGTGATGCTCTGAGTGTTCTCTGCGTCGTCCTTTGGCTGTGGGGAAGGGTGACCTGTCGGGGTGGTTAGTGAGGATATGCAGTTGTTTAAGGAAGAGCGGTGCTGGCTTCCTTAGCTGCACACCCCCTCGTCCCACTAACACCTGTACAGTTCAGCGACCAGAGTCCTTTGGGTGAGATAACTCATCTTTGACTACAGAAAAGACTTGGTTTTGAACCATCTATAATGTGAAACATGCCATTTTTAAAAGTTTTGTTATATGTAGGATCCTTTGTGGGGAGGGGCTTTAAAAAATATTACTTCCATATTTAATCTGGTCATTTATGAATATATTCTCCATTATTCCAGTTATATCTGAAGTTATTTTCACAGAATAGTCAATGGAATAGAAACATATGGATTAAACAGGCATTTTGATTGAAGATAGTTTGCATTCTATTAAAATTTCACAGAAATAAAATGTCTTTATAACTAGAAAAAAAAGACTTGGTTTCATGGATGCCTTCTAAGATGTCTGAGCTGATGATGATTTTTTTTAAAAAATTATTTTATTTATTTATTTTTAGCTGCATTGGGTCTTCGTTGCTGCATGCAGGCTTTCTCTAGTTGCGGCGAGCGGGGGCTACTCTTCGTTGCGGTGCACGGGCTTCTCATTGCAGTGGCTTCTGTGGTTGCGGAGCACCGGCTCTAGGCGCGTGGGCTCAGTAGTTGTGGCTCATGGGCTCTAGAGCGCAGGCTCAGTAGCTGTGGTGCACGGCCTTAGTTGCTCCACGGCATGTGCGATCTTCCCGGATCAGGGTTCCAACGTGTGTCCCTCCATTGGCAGGCAGATTCTTAACCACTGCGCCACCAAGGGAAGCCCTGATTATGATTAAAATTGCTACCTCAGTGGAAAGTGAAGGATAAACACTGGCTAAAGTGAACTTCTAAGCTTTAGGCTGATGTGTAGCAAAAGAGCTTCCATTATGGAGTCTTGTGTACCATACATTGAGGCAAAAACTTTTTCATCATCTCAATTAAGTTTCATCACCATCTTAAGAGTGAGATTTTATCATAATTGCCTTATGCAAATGAGGTTAAAGAGTATATTATGAGTATATTAGGGATAAGAATCCTGGTATATGGCAGGAAAACCTGTGTCTTTAGCAGGTACTAAAGATCAACCCTTCACTGAAAGCTACTAGATATTTGGGGAGCAAACCACCCATTTAAGTCTGTATATACCTTTACATAACATGATTTATAACAGTTGCATAATAGTCTTAAAGTCCAATAATTTTTGTTTCTTAAGCAGTAGAACCATTTCATTACGAATAATTTTAGGAGGTTGCCTAATAGGTAATGCATGTTAAGTCTGGGATGAATAAGAAAGAGACCCAGCCACTGAAATTCCCCGGTCACTGCTGTGGGGGACCTTTAACTCAAGGAGCTGCATAAGAAGCTCCTTGAGCTTTTCAGAACAAAGTTTGAAGAACACTGATCTTAAATATAAGTGCTATATTTCAAGGAACCACTCCATTATTATGGGACCTTTAGGTTGGTCCTATTGCTCCCTCTTGTAAGACCCGTTGTGTGGTCTTCATTGTTGTGAACATCTGGGTATCCTCAGCACTCGTCATCTTTCTGATTATCGCCATAGGATAAATTTCTAGAAGTTGGAATTGCTGGGTCAAAGTGGATGCATATTTTAAAGACATGCTTATTTCCAAGACTTCCTCCCGAAAGACTGAAACACATTAGCCTCCCACCAGTCAATTCCGAGTCTGCTCTTTTTCTCCATGTGCATTGTCACTTTGTGGATATATTTTTTTCTGATTAACTGCCAATTTGATAGGTCCCAAATTAGCATAGAATCTTGTTTCCTTTTCATACATTTAATTGTTAGCGAAGGTGGTCTGAAATCTTCTCACCTGCCTACTTTCCTTTGTTCCCCCAAATTGCCTTCTATCAGCTTTTGCTTGAGAATAGTCATGCTTCTCTGTAGGATTTCTTGGAGCCGGTTGACAGTGACCAATAGAAGGACCCTTGGCTGTTTCAGGTTTGACCTGACTGGTGCTCTATCCCTACACGAGCTGGGAGGAATGGGGGTGTGAGCCTTGGTGAGACCTAGAAAGGAAAGCTTGCGAAGCAAATGCTCTGTTGACCCCTCACTCCTTCTGGATTCCTTCAGAGGAGTGAAGATGCTTTTATTTCCTCAAATGCCATTGTGACTGTGTATTTTTTGTATTGTTTCCCTTAAATAAATAAATAAATATACATCTACATTTTTTCTTTTAAAAAATGAACCAGCTTTTACTAGTCACTTTGTGTCATTCATTTTAGGTCATGTAGAAATCCTTTAAAACATAGTATGCCAAGTGTCATTGCTGACTCTTATAATTATCCTGTAATTTTATTCAATCCTTGCTCAGAGAAGATGTTTTTATGGATTTAGCGTCACAGCAATGTATGCCGCCACCTCGCTGACCCTACTGGGGAGCACTGCGTCAGGAACAGGTAAATGGTAAGAATAATAGCAACAATAACAGCAATTAACATTTCTATAGAACACCCACTTTGTGGCAACTTTTATATTGCGCCTACGGTGAGTCAGAAATGCCATAGGCGGCTCCAGCTTTGTGGGGCATTATTATTTTCCCCCTACACTTAAAAAAATATTTATCATTTTTCTAGGAAAATATGTTTCCTGAAAACTGTTAGATGGCTTGGCTTTGAGTTACAGAGATACACAAATCAGTTTCATGCTGAATTAATGCAGAGATCATGAGATTACCCCCCTCCCCGCCCCCACAGAGTTTTTGTCGGAGTTTGCACAAAACTTGGTTTGTTTCATGTTTATAGCCCTGTGTGTGCATGTACTCACACATATGTGTGTAAATATACAAAAGGTTTTCATCTTAGGTTATAAGCACATACGTATTAGGTTCCAATCAATGAATTAGCTAGCAATGAAAGTAGCTTAAGTAAAAGAAGAAAAAGAAGGAGTATGTTATACAGGGGTGTCTCATGCTGTTCACAGTCAGGAGTGAGCTGGTACTTGGGAATGGGCTGTAATCTGGACCTGGAAAACCATTGGGACTTTCTCTCTCCCTCTTGCCTCTGCTTTTTAGTTTTTGCTACATTTTGTATTTTTCTGCAGAGCAGGTTTTGTGTGGAAGAAAACATGAATAACCCCTAGTTTCTTCTACAGTTCCAGCCACCCACGGAGACTGGCTGGCTGGCTCTCATTCACAGTTCTACATTCCCTGGAAAGTTAGATTCTGCTTTGCCAAGGTCGGGTCATGTGACTGCTCTTGGCCAATGAGTGGACCTTGGATTCCCTGTCCAAACGTGGCAGCCTGGGGCTCCCCTTGGAGATCTGGCAGGAAGCTTCCCAAGAAGAGGGTTGGCTTCTGGGCTTAGCAGGCAATCCAAAAGATGTCCAATATAATAAGAAAACAGCTACTCAGGATTTAGACACTAATCTCTTAGACTCTATCCAGGACATGTTAGCAAATGTAGTCTTCATTGTTTGTTCATGTCAGTAGGGGCTGAATTGTGAGACTAAGAGGAAAGTTATCATAACAATAAGATGCTTTATAAATATTGAGGGGCCAAGGTGCAAAGAATATTTTGTGAAACTTCATGGAGATAAATAATGAAGTATGTATGGCAACTTTTTGCTTTCTTGCGTACATACTTTGGTATTGTAGAATGTTTTCTACGGTTAGCTTGCAGAAGCTAAAAATCTGTGATGCACTGAGAAGAAAATCGTCCATATGTGTTATGGACTGAATGTTTGCATCTCCTCCAAATTCATATGTTGAAGCCCTACTCCCTAACACAATGGTATTTGGAGGTGGAGCCTCTGGGAAGTAATTAGGTTTAGATGAGGTCATGAGCTTGGGGCCTCCTGATGGGATTAATGTCCTTGTAAGAAGAGAAATCGACCGGAGCTCTCCCTTTCTTCACCATGTGAGGACAGAGCGAGAAGGTGGCCCATCTGGAAGCTGGGAAGAGAGCTCTCCAGGATCCAGATCAGTTGGCACCTGAATCTTCCACAACCCAGTCTCCGTAACCATGAGAACAAAATTTCTGATGTTTAAGCCACCCAATATTTTGTTAGGACATTTATACCTGACTGAGGCAGTTTGTAGCTATTCATTAAATTATTCATCAGTCCTTTGTTTAAAACCAATGGATTAATTATCCCAATAAATACGTGTTAAGTGCCTACTCTGTGCTAGGAACTTACACAGTATCAATGAGGATACTGCCTGGAGCCCTCCTGAAATACATAATGTTGTGTGGGAGAAAGGGGAGAGAGACTGAGCCATGTATACAGATCACAAAAGAAGTGCAATTTCAAGGTGTGTAGGTGCTATGAAGGATGTAAATAGGTTGCTGAAATTGAGAGTCTGTGGATCTAGGGATGGACTAGGGATGTTTTCCTTACCACTGTTTTCAGGTCATGAAAAAGATGCTTGGGATTGAGACCGCAAGAATGGGAAGAATTGGGCAAAGACCTTTCCAGACAGGGGGAAGGGCAGTTTCCTTGCTGGGTCATAATGAGCAAGGCAGTTTGGGGTGTGCATGAGCCTGGGTCATGAGGACCTGGTAGATGGTGAGTTTTTAGTTTTTAACAAGTCTGCATGGTTCGTAATCCTTTTTTTGGAATATAAGACAGATACAGCAACAAGGAAATAACATCTGGGGATGAGAGGTACAGGGGACTGTGGGGTCACAGTCAGCATCCAGATTTCTTTGGAGGGAGCAAAGAAAGTAAGGAAGACTTCTTTTTTTTTTTTTTTTTTTTTTTTATATTTTCTTCATTTATTTTG
>NW_020173512.1:460412-461845 GCF_003031525.2 Neophocaena asiaeorientalis asiaeorientalis | reverse complement strand
TTTTTGGGGGGGGAAAAAAAAGTAAGGAAGATTTTTTTTTTTTTTTTTTTTTTTTTTAATATTTACTTATTTATTTAGGCTGCGAGGGGGTTTTAGTTGCGGCATGCGGGATCTAGTTCCCTGACCAGGGATCAAACCCAGGCCCCCTGCGTTGGAAGTGTGGAGTCTTACCCACTGGACCATCAGGGAAGTCCCAGTAGGGAAGACTTCTGAGCATCTCAGGTTGGCTGAGGTGTGCCAGTGTAAGGTTTGGATGTTAGCTATTTTTGTTTCATGTAAAGCATCACATGTCACATTCAGAGGTGTGAGTTGAGAAGGTCACTAAACAGGGGATCCCACTGAAACTGGAAGACAGATCTCAAGGTTGACCTTAAAAAAACAATATGCCAAAAGAAAATACATTTAGCAATTATTTAGTTAAATTACTAAGAAGGCAAATATGTCCTTCCAGTGGTAACATTATTTGTGAGTTATTCTGCAGTTTGATTAACTGCATTATTGTGTGTTATTGTACATGTGGATGTATGTGTGTATGTTGTGTAAGTAGCAGAGGAACAGGAGTTGAGCTTGTATTGCCCGTATTTTGTGGAAATGGAGAAACCTACTCCTTACCATATGCTGAGACTGGGCTGTGCCCGTTTGGCTGATTGAGGAATGCAAGATATACAGCAGAGGGCTGCCATCATCTTTCCCTGTGAGTGACCTCTTAACGTCACTGACAGACATGGAACTTTGCTGGATCCTTGGAAGCGAGAGAAGGAAAATAGCCATCAATTCATTCAATTCTCTCTGGGAAGCCAAGTTGGAGTTCATTCTCCATTTGTTGTTGTGGTTACTAGTTTCTTGTCTGGAGCAGTTTCTGACTTGTGTTCCTAATCAACACTCTAATGGGATTACTCATGTTTCATTTAACATGTCTTGAAATAAACTTTTGGAAGTATTCCTTTTCTGGGTAGAGGCATTACTGGCAACACGAATCAGCCTTTTAGGTGGATGGGGTAGAGATTGGATAAAGAGAGAGGGCTCCTGCAGGCTAGAGTTCAGAGGCAGTCTATCTCTGTGGCATGGTTTGAAGCCCATTGGGAAGAAAGGTCTGCTTGGTCTCCGCAAAAGTGCCACAGTATCTGAAGTTCCACTATTAGCATGCATGCCTTTGAGTCAAAATAACTTTACTTAGTGGGACATTACAGGCAAAGATGAAGATTCAACACCTTTTGGTGAATGAATTCTTGTAGTGGCTCATGTTCCTGCCGTAGATGAAGTTATAAGATACTTGGGAAAAGAGGAGATCCTGAAATGAGGAAAGATGACAGATTATGGAGAGAAGTGTGTGTGTGTGTGTGTGTGTGTGTGTGTGTATGTTCGGGAGGGGGACTCAGATAAACACAGAGAAGTGGGAGGGGAGTTGCTTTGGTACTTTTTTTTTTTTTTTT